>NC_069499.1:1387528343-1387643343 GCF_027579735.1 Bombina bombina
TTACTTCTATTTTCTAATATGCTTCATTCCCTTGATATAATTTGCTGAAAAGCATATCTAGATAGGCTCAGTAGCTGCTGATTGGTAGCTGCACATAGATGCCTTGTGTGATTGGATCACCCATGTACATTGCTATTTCTTCAAAAAAAGGATATCTGAAGAATGAAGCAAATCAGATAATATAAGTAAATTGGAAAGTTGTTTAAAATTGTACCCTCTATCTGAATCACGAAAGAAAATTTTGATGTTTACTGTCCCTTTAAATATATAATATATCATCAGAGAGATAGTTCTAGGACTCAATCGCATTGTAGTAACTAACATTTTCTCACATTTACACTAATTTCACAAAGCATGCCCTCTTAGTTTAACACTTTCTCTTCTGCCATATTCCCTCATATACTGTATCTATCAAATAACCCATCGTTATTTATTGTGTTCTGAAAACCCTACAACTCTATAACACCATAAGACTGCTTCTATATTTAGGAGGAAGTAAAGATTTATCCCATATAATTCATAATTCCTTTAGTGTCTTAGTTTATAACAGAGCATCTACAACCCAATCACATTCTAGTAACTAGCAGATGCCCTATTAATTGAGCACTTTCTATTCTGCCCCATCCCCATATATAGTAGATAACCTCACCATTTTGTTATTTATTGTGTATTGTCTGGTAAGTACTTACCTTTTGCTTGACCTTTGTGCAGTTGGGCAGAGCATCTTTACATCGGTTGTGTATTGTAACATTACATGCTGTGGAATAAAGGAAAACACTGTTTATTACACTGTTTGAGACATTTCTTTTCTTTGCACAGAAGAGTAGGACAGTTTTGTAGGTACTATAAAAGCTGTAGTTTGCTCTTGTTTGCGTGGGAACCATAGTAAACTATTATGCAAGCAATCTTTGTATCAGATCCCTCTCCTCAGTGCATCAGTGCATTACTTCTGTTGTATACAATCCTAGCCTGTATAGTGATTTCTGTGTTACTAAACTGTGACATAAAATACAGCTATAGGGCACGTCAAGGTGAAAAAAATAATACAACTATAATAAGGAAGTATTTTTTTATTATATATTTTTATGAAACAATTTTAATATTATACATTCACATTTGTGACATTCTTATACACAGTTGCATTAGATTTAACATTTAATCATGTCTCAAATATTGCAATCAAAACAAAAAGCAGAAAGAAAAAATAACTGAAAAGTTTACACCGTTTCATATGTGTCACTCATCAATTCTATAGCTTTCAGGTATACTCCTATTGTCACAAGCTGGTTAAATTATTCCACTGACAAATTGCGGAGAATATGGTATATTTAGTAGAGTTTTCCGACTCTTAGAATTTGTCAGAAAAGTAGGCTTCTCACATAGTTTTAACTTCTAGATAGACATCTTTAGGTTTAGTCTATATATAGTGAATTCTTCTAAATTTATTGTTTTATTGCACTGGTCTATTCACTGTGCTAGGTTAGGAACAGTAGCTATTTTTCAGTTCTTTTCCAACAGCGATTTAGCACTATTGGTCAGTATGTGTTTTGTTTGGTAAGTGTTTCGTTTTTTGGGGGTCAGATTGAACAACCATGAGAGCGGACTGTTGGTAACTGATGGGCCAATTATTTTTATTGTTTCTTCAATAATTTGTATCCAAAATGGGCTTATTTCGGGGCATTGCCATCATATATGTGACATAAATCCTATGTGGCATCTACAACATTTATCACTCTTATTTTTAAATAGCTTCTGGCATCTCTCAGGGGTGAAGTACCTCCTATGCATTATTTTGAAATTAATTTCTATCAATCTGCTAGAGATGGTGGATTTAGTGATATTTTGAAATATTAAACTCTTGTCCATGGGTGAGATAATGATGTCAAGTTCACACTCCCATCTTTCGATATAATAAGGAGTATGCCCTGGCATTTGAGTCTGCAGTATAGAATATATTAGTGATGGAGAATGTTTAATAATAAATACAGTGCCATGTTAGTTCATATAGAACTGTAAAAAGCTAAATCTTATTACTTTGTTTCTCCACCCACAGTACTTTGTTACCTCCACAAGATTAAAGCTGTATTTATGCCATGCAAACACAGAAGATAAAAATAGAGTTGAATCCATATCGGAGATGTACACCCGTTTCCTTTTTCAGTGTTTTATTTGTACTTATTTTTTGTTCTTATTGTTGGTATTTCATACAATGGTTGGATGCTACTATACATTTTCTGTTTATGCCACTGTAATACTGTTCAGTTTTTACTAATGTATGTTAGACAAATGTGCTTTTGTTTATGTCCATTTAATCTTCAGTAAAAGTATATAAATTCAATTATAGAAGTAGATAGGGTGATAACCTTTAGAGAAAAATGCTACTTAGCAACAAAGGACAGCAGATGGAGAAAATATAGTATGAAGCAGCAAAAATATGGCCTAAAATAATTTATAAAACCAGCTTACATGTTTATATTACATTCAAATATGTATTCATTTTTTTGTAAAGAAACTGTGTGTGCCCTTTAAAGGCAACGGTTACTTTATATTTAGATCCTAATATATATATTTTTTCTTTTAGTTTGTACAAAGTTTCACTTCCTGGGTGTAATTATTACCATAAAGTTGCAGGTCTCTATAGTTAAGACAATTTTAATTAATACAAATCTGCAGGATTCACAAAACAAAATCCATGCATGTGATTTTTTTCTTGTCTAATCCTGCTACCTTGCTTTGGTAGACAGACCGTAAAAGTGATTATTGTGCAATTAGCAAGTGGAAATAAATGAGTTATAGACAAGTAAAATCAGCTAATAAGGGTATTGAGCCCTGTGCTAATTCCGCATTGTTGCTAATGATTTCCCCTGCGATTAGTTCCCGGTTTGGCTTGGTGACAGTCAGTTATATCCAGATGGAGAGTCTGCTTTTGACTAGTTCCCAAAATGCATTTCGATAATGTGCTGCCCTCCCAGCTGAGCAAAACAAAGACAATTAATTATGATGTTATATTTAATTTAATGCGTATGGGTGGGGAAGGGCTGTCAGTAGCTGGAAAACCAAATATAGGTATTTGGGGCTCAGTTTCAGTCAAAAGAGAATATTTTATAAAAGATAATCAAAATGTGATTATGTTTAACTACAGAGCCACTCAATTAATACGACACAAAATTATTTGGAAGTTACAGTTTTATTTGCTTACATATTATCAATTTGTGGTGATGTTATAACATGTTTAAAGGGACATGACACCCAAACTTTTTCTCTCATGCTTTAGGTAGAACATACAATTTTAAACAACTTTCCAGTTTAATTCTATTATCAAATGTGTTTCATTCTCTTGGTATCATTTGTTGAAGGAGCAGCAATGCACTACTGGTTTCTAACTGAATACATGGGTAAGGCAATGACAATCAATATATTTATATATATATAGATAGATATTTAGGCAGCCACCAATCAGCAACTAGAACCTAGGTTCTTTGCTGCTCCTGAGTTTACCTAGATAAACCTTTCAGCAAAGGATAACAAGAGAAATAAGCAAATTAAATGATATAAGTAAATTGGAAAGTTGATAAAAATTGTATGTTCTTTCTAAATCAGTAATGTCTAATTATGACTTTGCTGTCCCTTTAAGCGGTTCTCAAATTGTAATATTTAAAGGGATATAGACACCTCACTCAGTGTACTTTCATGGAACCGAGCTAAGACTACCATAACAAAAAAATACATTTAATAATAGTTTTTTTAATCAAATAGTATGCTCTGTCTGAATTATAAAAGTATAATTTTAACTTCCATGCCCTGCTGAAATAACCTGACATCAACCATCTTTCGGTATATTGCAAAGTATTCTCAAATGTAATGTGTCAGAAAACTAATGACAAACTCCCCAAATCTCCTACATTTTAACCCTTCTTATTTCCTTATTAGTTAAAAATGCTAACAAATAGTGGTCCTGGCAAAAGCTCCAGCACTGCAGTGGTTAAGAGCGGTTAGAAGCGCTTTGTTGCTCTTGGAGAATAAACTTGCTTCCTCCCTGTGTATAAATAGGGCCCGGAAACCCCTCCCCAAGTCTGTACCTAGCACAACCAGGCCTGCACTGCTTCTCACGTCTGACACAGGCTCACAAGTGCAAGTGGGTATCCCAAAAATGTTCTCCCTTAGCAAAGTATCCACCTCCTAACAAAATTCAGGAAGATTCTATATGAAGGGTTGCAACAGTATAACAGCAGTAATGAATTAGGTTTCAGATAAATAAAAGTGCGAGATGAAAGGTCACAAACGGAACCAGTAAGTAAATTCATAAAAACGCTCCCACCCAGAGAAATGTTTCTTATATATGGACAAGCAGAAATGTCATGCCTTTAATAAGTATGTATTAATATCTATAAGTCTGTTTGTCTCATTATACACACATACATACATGCAAACACATACACACATGCAAACACACATACGCAACCATATACACACACAGACACACACGCAAACATATACACACACAAACACATTCAAACATACAAATACACACAAACACATTCACACACACAAACACATTCACACATACATATACACACAAACACATTCACACCTACAAATACACACACACACACACACAAACATATACACACACAAACACATACACACACGCAAACATATACACACATGCAAACACACACACAAACACATTCACACATACAAATACACACACACAAACATACACACACAAACACATTCACACACACACGCAAACATATACAAACACATACACACGCAAACATATACACACATGCAAACACACACACAAACATACACACACACACACGCAAACATACACACACGCAAATACATATGCACGCAAACATATGCACACATGCAAACATATACACACGCAAACACATAGACACACGCAAACATATACACACACAAGCACACGCAAACATATACACACACAAGCACACACATATATACACACAAACACATACACATGTAAACACACACACACAAACATATATATATACACACAAACACATACACACA
The DNA here is from genome assembly GCF_027579735.1 of Bombina bombina. NCBI lineage: Eukaryota > Metazoa > Chordata > Amphibia > Anura > Bombinatoridae > Bombina > Bombina bombina. The sequence goes on from NC_069499.1 coordinate 1,387,533,384, forward strand.
TGCAAACCAATACATATGCAAACACACACACACACACAAACATATATACACACAAACACATACACATGGAAACACACACACAAACATATATACACACAAACAAACACAACATGCAAACATATACACACACGCAAACATATACATACACAAACACATACACACGGAAAAAAACACGCAAACACATACTCAAGCAAACACACACACAAGAACACACGCAAACATACACACACAAACATATACATATGCACACACACAAGCACGCATACACACAAGCAAACACACACGCAAACACACACACAGTAATTATATCATTACGAGATTACTTTACGGACTGAAATGGGAGAGTGGATAATCTTTTGTACAGTGAAGGAATAGGTTTAAAACTTTAAATAGTAGTCAACACCGCAGTAGTCAGTGCACTCAATTGCCAATTTCTGCTTGACCTCTATGCTCTTATCCCCACAAGGGTCTGGTAACAATCAACATGGCTGAGATGGGCTCCTTAAATCTCCCAAACTGATAATGACAAGTTTGAAAGAGATAAAGCTCTGTAGCTCTGGGAATTACACAATACACCTATTGTATGTATCTTGGCAAAGTGTACTGGTATTGTGTCACCAAATCACAAGCTCTCAGCTGAGCTCAAGCAACCTTGGAAGATACTGAAGCTCTGACCCCTTACTGGTGTAGTTATAAGACGGGCGGTGTTTGAGGCCAAAAGGTTTAATGGACCATGACTGTGTCCTCGATGAACAGTGAGCGTCTGCCCCACCCAGTCTAGCCAGCTGCCATGTGCTGAAAATCACAGACGCTAAATGAACCTCAGGCTAGTAGCAACTATTGTACTGACACGATGGTCCTGCAGGTACTGACACTGCAACATGTCACTGTCATCAGTACACTAGGGCCTGATTCATTAAACATGTCACTGTCATTACTACACTAGTGTGTGACAGGGGCTGATTCATTAAACATGTCACTGTCATTAGTATACTAGTGTGTGACAGGGACTGATTCATTAAACATGTCATTGTCATTCGTACACTAGGGTGTGACAGGGACTGATTCATTAAACATGTCACTGTCATTCGTACACTAGTGTGTGACAGGGACTGATTCATTAAACATGTCACTGTCATTAGTACACTAGTGTGTGACAGGTACATGTCACTGTCATTAGTGCACTAGTGTGGGACAGGGACTGATTCATTAAACATGTCACTGTCATTCGTACACTAGTGTGTGACAGGGACTGATTCATTAAACATGTCACTGTCATTAGTGCACTAGTGTGGGACAGGTACTGATTCATTAAACATGTCATTAGTACACTAGTGTGTGACAGGTACTGATTCATTAACCATGTCACTGTCATTAGTGCACTAGTGTGTGACAGGTACTGATTTATTAAACATGTCACTGTCATTAGTAAACTAGTGCAAGCAGTTGAAATACAGCACTCACCACTCAAAAAGCACGGAGAGGGCTTACCAAGTCCAGCAAGATCAACAAAAAAAGAAAGTTCTCCAGCTTGTGAAAAATACAAACGACCTTTATTGTGCATACAGGGTCCACATCAGCAACGTTTCAGGCAAACAGTTAGCCCTTTCTCAAGCTTGAGCTTAAAATCTGAGTGGATATGAGTCAGCAACCACGTAATAAATCAAATAAATGTAACTAGTATGGTAGCTTATAAGGTAGTTGGGAAAACTACAGGCCAACTATAGCTTGCCACCTAAGAAGCAATGCAGAGGCATAACCTCACAACAATGAATTACTAATAAAGGTGTAGGTTCAAAAGTAGCAACGTAAACTAATTATCCAGAAGTAAAGATAACATTAACAAAAACGGCTGCAGAATGTGGAACCCACTAGGTACTAAGCACCAGAAAAAAACATAATTTATGCTTACCTGATAAATTCCTTTCTTCTGTAGTGTGATCAGTCCACGGGTCATCATTACTTCTGGGATATTACTCCTCCCCAACAGGAAGTGCAAGAGGATTCACCCAGCAGAGCTGCATATAGCTCCTCCCCTCTACGTCACTCCCAGTCATTCGACCAAGGACCAACGAGAAAGGAAAAGCCAAGGGTGAAGTGGTGACTGGAGTATAAATTAAAAAATATTTACCTGCCTTAAAAACAGGGCGGGCCGTGGACTGATCACACTACAGAAGAAAGGAATTTATCAGGTAAGCATAAATTATGTTTTCTTCTGTTAAGTGTGATCAGTCCACGGGTCATCATTACTTCTGGGATACCAATACCAAAGCAAAAGTACACGGATGACGGGAGGGATAGGCAGGCTCTTTATACAGAAGGAACCACTGCCTGAAGAACCTTTCTCCCAAAAATAGCCTCCGATGAAGCAAAAGTGTCAAATTTGTAAAATTTGGAAAAAGTATGAAGCGAAGACCAAGTTGCAGCCTTGCAAATCTGTTCAACAGAGGCCTCATTCTTGAAGGCCCAAGTGGAAGCCACAGCTCTAGTAGAATGAGCTGTAATTCTTTCAGGAGGCTGCTGTCCAGCAGTCTCATAAGCTAAACGAATTATGCTACGAAGCCAAAAAGAAAGAGAGGTAGCGGAAGCTTTTTGACCTCTCCTCTGCCCAGAGTAAATGACAAACAGAGAAGACGTTTGTCGAAATTCCTTAGTTGCCTGTAAGTAAAATTTTAGAGCACGGACTACATCCAGGTTGTGCAGTAGACGTTCCTTCTTTGAAGAAGGATTTGGGCATAAAGAAGGAACAACAATCTCTTGATTGATATTCCTGTTAGTAACTACCTTAGGTAAGAACCCAGGTTTAGTACGCAGGACTACCTTATCCGAATGAAAAATCAAATAAGGAGAATCACAATGTAAGGCTGATAATTCAGAGACTCTTCGAGCCGAGGAAATAGCCATTAAAAATAGAACTTTCCAAGATAACAACTTTATATCAATGGAATGAAGGGGTTCAAACGGAACGCCCTGAAAAACATTAAGAACAAGGTTTAGACTCCATGGTGGAGCAACAGTTTTAAACACAGGCTTAATCCTGGTCAAAGCCTGACAAAAAGCCTGGACGTCAGGAACTTCTGACAGACGTTTGTGTAACAGAATGGACAGAGCTGAGATCTGTCCCTTTAATGAACTAGCAGATAAACCCTTTTCTAAACCTTCTTGTAGAAAAGACAATATCCTAGGAATCCTAACCTTACTCCAAGAGTAACCTTTGGATTCACACCAATATAGGTATTTACGCCATATCTTATGGTAAATCTTTCTGGTAACAGGTTTCCTAGCCTGTATTAAGGTATCAATAACTGACTCAGAAAACCCACGTCTTGATAAAATCAAGCGTTCAATTTCCAAGCAGTCAGCTTCAGAGAAGTTAGATTTTGATGTTTGAAGGGACCCTGTATCAGAAGGTCCTGTTTCAGAGGTAGAGACCAAGGTGGACAGGATGACATGTCCACCAGGTCTGCATACCAAGTCCTGCGTGGCCACGCAGGTGCTATTAGAATCACTGATGCTCTCTCTTGTTTGATTCTGGCAATCAATCGCGGAAGCAACGGGAAGGGTGGAAACACGTAAGCCATCCTGAAGTCCCAAGGTGCTGTCAGAGCATCTATCAGGACTGCTCCTGGATCCCTGGATCTGGACCCGTAACGAGGAAGCTTGGCGTTCTGTCGAGACGCCATGAGATCTATCTCTGGTTTGCCCCAACGTCGAAGTATTTGGGCAAAGACCTCCGGATGAAGTTCCCACTCCCCCGGATGAAAAGTCTGACGACTTAAGAAATCCGCCTCCCAGTTCTCCACTCCCGGGATGTGGATTGCTGACAGGTGGCAAGAGTGAGACTCTGCCCAGAGAATTATCTTTGATACTTCCATCATAGCTAGGGAGCTTCTTGTCCCTCCCTGATGGTTGATGTAAGCTACAGTCGTGATGTTGTCCGACTGAAACCTGATGAACCCCCGAGTTGTCAACTGGGGCCAAGCCAGGAGGGCATTGAGAACTGCTCTCAATTCCAGAATGTTTATTGGCAGGAGACTCTCCTCCTGACTCCATTGTCCCTGAGCCTTCAGAGAATTCCAGACGGCACCCCAACCTAGAAGGCTGGCGTCTGTTGTTACAATTGTCCAGTCTGGTCTGCTGAATGGCATCCCCCTGGACAGATGTGGCCGAGAAAGCCACCATAGAAGAGAATTTCTGGTCTCTTGATCCAGATTCAGAGAAGGGGATAAGTCTGAGTAATCCCCATTCCACTGACTTAGCATGCACAGTTGCAGTGGTCTGAGGTGTAAGCGTGCAAAGGGTACTATGTCCATTGCCGCTACCATTAAGCCAATTCCCTCCATGCATTGAGCCACTGACGGGTGTTGAAAGGAATGAAGGGTGCGGCAAGCACTTTGAAGTCTTGTTAGCCTGTCCTCTGTCAGGTAAATCTTCATTTCTACAGAATCTATAAGAGTCCCCAGGAAGGGAACTCTTGTGAGTGGAACGAGTGAACTTTTCTTTTCGTTCACCTTCCATCCATGTGAACTTAGAAATGCCAGCACTAACTCTGTATGAGACTTGGCAGTTTGAAAGCTTGTATCAGAATGTCGTCTAGGAATGGAGCTACCGAGATTCCCCGCGGTCTTAGTACCGCCAGAAGAGCACCCAGAACCTTTGTGAAGATTCTTGGAGCTGTAGCCAATCCGAATGGAAGAGCCACAAACTGGTAATGCCTGTCTAGGAAGGCAAACCTTAGGTACCGATAATGATCTTTGTGAATCGGTATGTGAAGGTAAGTATCTTTTAAATCTACAGTGGTCATGTACTGACCCTCTTGGATCATAGGTAAAATTGTCCGAATAGTCTCCATCTTGAACGATGGAACTCTTAGGAATTTGTTTAGGATCTTTAAGTCCAGGATTGGTCTGAAAGTTCCCTCTTTTTTGGGAACCACAAACAGATTTGAGTAAAACCCCTGTCCCTGTTCCGATCGTGGAACTGGATGGATTACTCCCATTAACAAGAGCTCTTGTACGCAGCGTAGAAACGCCTCTTTCTTTGTCTGGATTGTTGACAATCTTGACAGATGAAATCTCTCTCTTGGAGGAGAGTATTTGAAGTCCAGAAGGTATCCCTGAGATATTATCTCTAGCGCCCAGGGATCCTGAACATCTCTTGCCCAAGCCTGGGCGAAGAGAGAAAGTCTGCCCCCCACTAGATCCGATCCCGGATCGGGGGCCGTCAATTCATGCTGTCTTAGGGGCAGCAGCAGGTTTCCTAGTCTGCTTGCCCTTGTTCCAGGACTGGTTAGGTTTCCAGCCTTGTCTGTAGCGAGCAACAGCTCCTTCCTGTTTTGGTGCAGAGGAAGTTGATGCTGCTCCAGCTTTGAAATTACGAAAGGAACGAAAATTAGACTGTCTAGTCTTGGCTTTGGCTTTGTCCTGAGGCAGGGCATGGCCTTTACCTCCTGTAATGTCAGCGATAATCTCTTTCAACCCGGGCCCGAATAAGGTCTGCCCTTTGAAAGGTATATTAAGCAATTTAGACTTAGAAGTAACATCAGCTGACCAGGATTTTAGCCACAGCGCCCTGCGTGCCTGAATGGCGAATCCTGAATTCTTCGCCGTAAGTTTAGTAAGATGTACTACGGCCTCCGAAATGAATGAATTAGCTAGTTTAAGGACTCTAAGCCTGTCCGTAATGTCGTCCAGAGTAGCTGAACCAATGTTCTCTTCCAGAGACTCAATCCAGAATGCCGCTGCAGCCGTGATCGGCGCAATGCATGCAAGGGGTTGCAATATAAAACCTTGTTGAACAAACATTTTCTTAAGGTAACCCTCTAACTTTTTATCCATTGGATCTGAAAAAGCACAGCTATCCTCCACCGGGATAGTGGTACGCTTAGCTAAGGTAGAAACTGCTCCCTCCACCTTAGGGACCGTTTGCCATAAGTCCCTTGTGGTGGCGTCTATTGGAAACATTTTTCTAAATATCGGAGGGGGTGAGAACGGCACACCGGGTCTATCCCACTCCTTAGTAACAATTTCAGTAAGTCTCTTAGGTATAGGAAAAACCTCAGTACTCGTCGGTACCGCAAAATATTTATCCAACCTACACATTTTCTCTGGTATTGCAACTGTGTTACAATCATTCAGAGCCGCTAACACCTCCCCTAGTAATACACGGAGGTTTTCCAGTTTAAATTTAAAATTTGAAATATCTGAATCCAGTCTGTTTGGATCAGAACCGTCACCCACAGAATGAAGTTCTCCGTCCTCATGTTCTGCCACCTGTGACGCAGTGTCTGACATGGCCCTAATATTATCAGCGCACTCTGTTCTCACCCCAGAGTGATCACGCTTACCTCTTAGTTCTGGTAATTTAGCCAAAACCTCAGTCATAACAGTAGCCATATCCTGTAATGTGATTTGTAATGGCCGCCCAGATCTACTCGGCGCTACAATATCACGCACCTCCCTCTGAGCGGGAGATGTAGGTACTGACACGTGAGGCGAGTTAGTCGGCATAACTCTCCCCTCGTTGTTTGGTGAAATTTGTTCAATTTGTACAGATTGACTTTTATTTAAAGTAGCATCAATACAGTTAGTACATAAATTTCTATTGGGCTCCACTTTGGCATTGCAACAAATGACACAGGTATCATCCTCTGAATCAGACATGTTTAACACACTAGCAAATAAACTTGCAACTTGGAAATACAATTCAATTAGAATAATATTAAAACGTACTGTGCCTTTAAGAAGCACAGAAGATCTATGACAGTTGAAAATTAATAAATTGAAACAGTTATAGCCTCAATCCTTGTAAACAACACAACTTTAGCAAAGGTTTAATCCCATTAGCAAAGATAACAAATTCTGAAAGCAGGAAACAAATTACAGAATAAACGTTTTTTATCTCAGTCAAACTATAATTCTCACAGCTCTGCTGAGAGAAATTACCTCCCTCAAAATAAGTTTTGAAGACCCCTGAGCTCTGTAGAGATGAACCGGATCATGCAGGGAATACAATGAGTTGCTGACTGAAATATTTGATGCAGTAAAAGCGCCAAAAAAACGGCCCCTCCCCCTCACACACAGCAGTGAGGGAGAACAGAAACTGTCAGAAAAACAGATTAAGCAACTGCCAAGTGGAAAAGATAATAACACACTCCGGTGCTATTTTAAAATAACAAACTTTTGATTGAAGACTAAGTATAATCACCATAGTCCTCTCACACATCCTATCTAGTCGTTGGGTGCAAGAGAATGACTGGGAGTGACGTAGAGGGGAGGAGCTATATGCAGCTCTGCTGGGTGAATCCTCTTGCACTTCCTGTTGGGGAGGAGTAATATCCCAGAAGTAATGATGACCCGTGGACTGATCACACTTAACAGAAGAAATATATATATTAACTAGATAAAGAGGTATAACCTCGTTATTTTACACTAATAAAGGTGCAGGCTCTAAGGGGTAGTAATCTGCAGCAATACGTGTTATAGACTCGGACCATAAAATGAACCATAATTTAGAGCTATATTTAGAACGAACAATTAACGTGTTGCCAACTCAGGAATAACGCCTATGATGCGCATTTCGCCGCTAAACGGCTTTGTCAATGGCTAACCTGAGTTGGGTATGCCCTCCTCCTTAAATGTAACTTCAGCTTTAATCAGGGGAAAGCATTAGTGCACACCCCTGTATCAGCCTATCAGAAAAATCGGCTTAGTGATTGGATGAAACTATTGTCAGTTAAGTGTGTATTGACTAAGTGTCCAATCAGTAGAATGGTAGCATTAATATGTAAATATAATTAGTATCTCATTGCGAAAATGTGTAATATTTATAGGAAATACAAATGAAAATTGTCCATATAGGGAAGTCTGTAAATCAGTGAGGATCACACTAAGAATGCGATTGTGATAAGTTTATTGCTGTGTATTACATATGTTTCCACACAGAGAGAATACTTGGTAGATGCAACATTAGCACTTTATGCTCATAAACTAGTCTGCCAGTGTCAGACAGTATAGTATAGTGTATGGCCGTAATCAATGTAAGTTATTTGCACAATTTATTCCAATGTAACCAGCAGATAAATAAATTATTCATAATTGCAAATTGTCTGGAACTTCTGAGAGAGGGGGGACAAATAGACATTTTCTGATCCACAAGTATACATCTTAAGGTGCAAATTGTATCTCATACAAAGAGAATTACCATTCATATATGAACACAGTGGTCCTTCTAGGAATGAAATCTAACAAAGACCAACTAAATTAAATACCATGACTCTTGGAATTGATATGTTGAAATAGTATAGCGCGCACCTATAGGCAAGTGTTTATTATTGCCCATGAAGAAGCAAATAAGTGAAAATTAATTATTGCCAAACTCTATATTAGCAGTGTGCAACTACGGGACAATAAGACAACAAAGGTTTCTCAGTATATATATTCTAGATTATTAGAGTAACCAGAATGTGACATCTGTATTGTTACTCTATATGTCAATGAATATAATAATATGTGCACTATCAATGGTATTAGTATAATCCTTTATAGTGAACCAATATAGATACATCCCTGGTCTTCCCATATCATTAGTTCATAAAGTGGGTCCGTACTAGTGCTGTACAGTTATTCCTATGATCAATTATGGATATAGTGCTAAGGCAGGTCGTGTATACAGAATCAAGGTATTGGATCTAAGTATTCACAAAAAAGATCCATATCCATCCTGTTCATTTATGCCTGTGGGTGCTAATGTGTTTAGCCAAAAGATCCATCTGCATTCAGCCTGTAGCAGCATGGATTCAACATTACTACCTCTTATTCCTGGTTTGATAACCTGTAGAACAGATACATTCAGTGTTGGTTTAATACCATGGCCTTTAAGATAATGTTTATCTACTGGGGTTAGATTTTTGTTCTTCTGCTGATGATCTTGGAAATTCTTAATACTGTTGATGTGTTCCCCAAATCTCGTGCGTAGTTCCCGTGTTGTAATCCGTATATACTTTTTTCCACATGTACACAATAGGCAGTATATAATATTTCTGGTTCTGCAATTTGCATATCCATACATTCTCTTGGTAGTATCTTGAATTCTCTCTCATTAATAATTTATTTATAGAAACTGCATGATCCACAAGGATATGTTCCACAAATATTAGCATTTGTTCTTTTTCTCACAAAATGACTTCGTACCAATTTATTTCCAATTGTGGGAGCTCTTCTCCAACTGGTGAGAATTATATCTCCCACAAATTGACACAAATCTTTATCCGATTTAAGGATGCCAGTATGTCTATTGAGTATTATGCTGATAGATTTGTGTTCTGAGTTAAAGGTACTGACAAATCTGATTTTTTTCATCCACATTTGTCTTTTTGATTTTTGGCACCAATAGTTGATCTCTGGGAGTACGTTTGGCCCTCTAAAAGGCTTTGCAAATTATTTGACGTGTGTACCCCCTATCTCGTAAGCGTGTTTTAAGCTCTCTCAATCTTTTAAAGAACACCGTATCATCTGAGCAATTTTGTCTAATTAGCAGAAATCCCCCTGTTGGAATTGCCTGTTTAGTTTGCCAGGTATGGCAGCTGTCAAATTTAAGTATGGAGTTAGTCGAAGTTTCCTTACGGTATAAATCAGATTTCAATTGATTGTCTGTACTTTTAGAGATTTTCACATCCAGAAAATTGACCATTTCAGTACTCATGTTGACTTAAGATTTAGATCATTATTGTGGAGTTTCACCATAAATTCTCTGAATAATGTTTTGCTCCCTGTCCAAATAATGAACAGGTCATCTATATATCTACACTAAAGTTGCGTATATTGGTACAATTTGTCATGAAAAACAATCTCTCTTTCCCACCAGCCTAGATAGATATTGGTGTAGGTGGGAGCGCATGATGAGCCCATTGCTGTGCCCTGGACTTGTAAATAAAACCGATCATTGAACACAAAAAAATTGTGCTTAAGGACAAAATTGAGTAAGGATATAATGAACTCATTACGTTTCCATTTGTCCATAGTTTCCATATTCAAGAAGTATTGAACAGCTGCACATCCCTTATCATGTTTGATGGATGTGTACAATGATTCCACATCACATGATATTAACACTGTGTCATTGTCAACATATATGCCATAAACGATGGTAATGACCATACTATGTCACATAAATAGAGCTCAAGAAACCTACTAGACTGCTCACACAAACTGCCAATACTCGAGACAATTGGTCTCCCAGGGGGTTCGGTTTTATCTCTGTGCACCTTTGGTAGTAAATATAACGTAGACACTTTTGGGTTCTTAATCTGTAAGAATTGCCATTCTTTATGACTTATAAGGCCATCTTGTTTAGCTTTATTAATCATGGTAGTGTATATTTCTAAGTACTGGGAGGTTGGATTAGAAAAAAGTAATTTATAACATTGGTTGTCACTATGTTGTCTGTTAGCCTCCACATTCCCTCCTTTATCTGACGGCTTAATAAGAATGTCATCCCATGATTGAATTTCGGCCAATGCCTCCATATCATCTTTACTCATATTAGATGTGTTTTTACTTTCGATCAATAAGAAATCTTTCATGATCATTTTAAGAAAGACATCTATTTGGGAAATTTTACTCAATTGAGGCATAAATTTTGAATTCATTTTGAGTTTCTTATCCAAAAAAGTCTGCGGTTATTGAGAGTTGTGTCCCTCACTCTCATTCCATAACTCTATTAGAGTATCTAAAGTTTGTATTTCATTAGTAGCACTGCCCTCATGAGTTCTATACATCTTTTTAAGTGCAAGTTTTCTACAAAAACAGATGAAGGTCTTTTATCAGTTCACATTTTGGCGTTATTCCTGAGTTGGCAACACGTTAATTGTTCGTTCTAAATATAGCTCTAAATTATGGTTCATTTTATGGTTCGAATTTGAATCTTTATCAAATTCTAGCTGCAGATTACTACCCCTTAGAGCCTGCACCTTTATTAGTGTAAAAAAACAAGGTTAAACCTCTTATTCTAGTTAATATATATATTTTTTCTGGTGCTTAGTTCCTAGTGGGTTCCACATTCTGCAGCCGATTTTGTTTTTGTTAATGTTATCTTTACTTCTGGATAATTAGTTTACGTTGCTACTTTTGAACCTACACCTTTATTAGTAATTCAGCCTATTGTATCGGTGTTTGCTTCTTAGGTGGCAAGCTATAGTTGGTCTGTAGTTTTCCCAACTACCTTATAAGCTACCGTTCTAGTTACATTTATTTGATTTATTACATGGTTGCTGACTCATATCATAGTAACATAGTAACATAGTAGATAAGGTTGAAAAAAGACCGAAGTCCATCGAGTTCAACCTATACAAATCTAAAATACTTACAAAAAGCTCCAGTTAAGCTTAAATAACCCCACTAAAAGGTGACTCATTTAATACTAGCAATCATATCCATGAATTTTGTTTATATACAGAAATGTATCCAGACTATTTTTAAATGTATCTAGGGTATTGGCATTCACTAGCTCCTTTGGTAATGAGTTCCACAATTTTATTGCTCTTATAGTGAAAAAACGTTTCCGTTACAGGAGATTAAATCTCCTTTCCTCCAACCTTAAATTGTGACCTCTTGTCAGAAACAATTTTCTAGGAATAAACAGAGCTCCTGCCATCGCTGAATATGGGCCTTGAATATATTTATATAAAGTAATCATGTCACTCAAGCGCCTTTTATCTAAAGAAAACAGACTCAGTTTGGCTAGCCTCTCATAGGTTAATTTCTCCAATCCCCTTATTAGCTTTGTGGCCCTTCTCTGAAACTTTTTCTAGTTCTGCAATATCTTTTTTTGCGATCGGTCCCCAGAACTGCACTCCATACTCAAGGTGAGGTCTTACCAGGGCTTTATATAGTGACAGAATTATGCTTTCCTCCCTTGAATCAATGCCTCTTTTAATACATGCTAGTATCTTATTAGCCTTTGAAGCCGCTGCCCTGCATTGTGCACCCATCTTTAGCTTGTTATCTATTACTACTCCCAAATCCCTTTCCTCCTCTGTTTGGCTAAGTCTTGTCCCATTTAAAAAATACGTTGCCTGCTTATTTTTACTTCCAAAATGTAGAACCCTGCATTTTTCTGTATTAAAACAGAATTTATGTTTACCTGATAAATTTCTTTCTCCTACGGTGTGTCCGGTCCACGGCTTCATCCTTACTTGTGGGAATATTCTCTTCCCCAACAGGAAATGGCAAAGAAAGCACAGCAAAAGCTGTCCATATAGCCCCCCCTCTGGCTCCGCCCCCCAGTCATTCGACCGACGGTTAGGAGAAAAAGGAGAAACTATAGGGTGCCGTGGTGACTGTAGTGTATGGAATAAATTTTTTTAAACCTGACTAAAAGCCAGGGCGGGCCGTGGACCGGACACACCGCAGGAGAAAGAAATTTATCAGGTAAACATAAATTCTGTTTTCTCCTACATTGGTGTGTCCGGTCCACGGCTTCATCCTTACTTGTGGGAACCAATACCAAAGCTTTAGGACACGGATGAAGGGAGGGAGCAAGTCAGGTTACCTAAACTGAAGGCACCACGGCTTGCAAAACCTTTCTCCCAAAAACTGCCTCCGAAGAAGCATAAGTATCGAATTTGTAAAATTTGGCAAAAGTATGCAGAGAAGACCAAGTCGCTGCCTTACAGATCTGATCAACAGAAGCCTCGTTCTTGAAGGCCCATGTGGAAGCCACAGCTCTAGTAGAGTGAGCTGTAATTCGTTCAGGAGGCTGCCGTCCGGCAGTCTCATAAGCCAATCGGATGATGCTTTTCAGCCAAAAAGAAAGAGAGGTAGCAGTAGCTTTCTGCCCTCTCCTCTTACCAGAATAAACGACAAACAAGGATGATGTCTGTCTGAAATCCTTTGTTGCTTCTAAATAGAATTTTAAAGCACGGACCACATCTAGGTTGTGTAACAAACGTTCCTTCTTTGAAGCTGGATTCGGACACAGAGAAGGAACAACTATTTCCTGGTTAATATTCCTGTTGGAAACCACCTTTGGAAGAAAACCAGGCTTGGTACGTAAAACTACCTTATCTGTATGGAATACCAGATAGGGAGAAGTACACTGCAAAGCAGATAATTCAGAAACTCTTCTAACAGAAGAAATAGCAACCAAAAACAGAACTTTCCAAGATAGTAACTTAATATCTATGGAATGCATGGGTTCAAACGGAACCCCCTGAAGAACTGAAAGAACTAAATTTAGACTCCAAGGAGGAGTCATAGGTCTGTAGACAGGCTTGATTCAAACTAACGCCTGTACAAACGCCTGTACATCTGGCACGGCTGCCAGACGTTTGTGTAACAAAACAGACAGAGCAGATATCTGTCCTTTTAAAGAACTAGCCGACAAACCTTTATCCAAACCCTCTTGGAGAAAGGAAAGTATCCTAGGAATTTTAATTTTACTCCAAGAGAATCCCTTGGATTCACACCAACGGATATATTTTTGCCATATCTTATGGTAAATACTATGTACTAAATAGAGGCTTAAATTTTGCACCAACAAATGACTTTGATCTTTTTAAAACAATTCTTGATGTCAATAAACTCGTTCGAAATTTAACCTTGAAAAAACACTTTAGCTATCCTGATGGTAATGATTGTACTATGACACAGACTCAAACTTTGACCCAGACTGGCGACATCAATTTTGAGAACCACGATTTCAAACATATATGTGATGTGGTCTCATTACAACAGCTCCAGCATGAGGCAATAAGAGCCACTGATGGAGTCAGCAGGGGTCCCAGTTTTAAGAAAAAATCTAAATTCTATCCTATTCACAATCGTGGCAATGTTATAGAAACTTTCTATAATAGAGTGGAGAAAGATCTCCTGACACTTAAAAACAATCAACCCAAACACAATTTCAATCTATCTCTTGCTGAGAAAGAAGCCTTGGTGTCATTAAGAGACAATAATTCTCTGGTTATTAAAAATTCGGATAAAGGCGGCATGGTAGTAGTGATGGATAAGGAACAATATATTCAGGAAGGCTTAAGGCAATTACAAAAAACATAATTTATGTAAGAACTTACCTGATAAATTCATTTCTTTCATATTAACAAGAGTCCATGAGCTAGTGACGTATGGGATATACATTCCTACCAGGAGGGGCAAAGTTTCCCAAACCTTAAAATGCCTATAAATACACCCCTCACCACACCCACAAATCAGTTTAACGAATAGCCAAGAAGTGGGGTGATAAGAAAAAAAGTGCGAAGCATATAAAATAAGGAATTGGAATAATTGTGCTTTATACAAAAAAATCATAACCACCCCAAAAAAAGGGTGGGCCTCATGGACTCTTGTTAATATGAAAGAAATGAATTTATCAGGTAAGTTCTTACATAAATTATGTTTTCTTTCATGTAATTAACAAGAGTCCATGAGCTAGTGACGTATGGGATAATGACTACCCAAGATGTGGATCTTTCCACACAAGAGTCACTAGAGAGGGAGGGATAAAATAAAGACAGCCAATTCCTGCTGAAAATAATCCACACCCAAAATAAAGTTTAATGAAAAACCTAAGCAGAAGATTCAAACTGAAACCGCTGCCTGAAGAACTTTTCTACCAAAAATTGCTTCAGAAGAAGAAAATACATCAAAATGGTAGAATTTAGTAAAAGTATGCAAAGAGGACCAAGTTGCTGCTTTGCAGATCTGGTCAACCGAAGCTTCATTCCTAAACGCCCAGGAAGTAGATACTGACCTAGTAGAATGAGCTGTAATTCTCTGAGGCGGAATTTTACCCGACTCAACATAGGCAAGATGAATTAAGGATTTCAACCAAGATGCCAAAGAAATGGCAGAAGCTTTCTGGCCTTTCCTAGAACCGGAAAAGATAACAAATAGACTAGAAGTCTTACAGAAAGATTTCGTAGCTTCAACATAATATTTCAAAGCTCTAACAACATCCAAAGAATGCAACGATTTCTCCTTAGAATTCTTAGGATTAGGACATAATGAAGGAACCACAATTTCTCTACTAATGTTGTTGGAATTCACAACTTTAGGTAAAAATTCAAAAGAAGTTCGCAACACCGCCTTATCCTGATGAAAAATCAGAAAAGGAGACTCACACGAAAGAGCAGATAATTCAGAAATTCTTCTAGCAGAAGAGATGGCCAAAAGGAACAAAACTTTCCAAGAAAGTAATTGAATGTCCAATGAATGCATAGGTTCAAACGGAGGAGCTTGAAGAGCTCCCAGAACCAAATTCAAACTCCAAGGAGGAGAAATTGACTTAATGACAGGTTTTATACGAACCAAAGCTTGTACAAAACAATGAATATCAGGAAGAATAGCAATCTTTCTGTGAAAAAGAACAGAAAGAGCAGAGATTTGTCCTTTCAAAGAACTTGCGGACAAACCCTTATCCAAACCATCCTGAAGAAATTGTAAAATTCTCGGTATTCTAAAAGAATGCCAAGAAAAATGATGAGAAAGACACCAAGAAATATAAGTCTTCCAGACTCTATAATATATCTCTCTGGATATAGATGTACGAGCCTATAACATAGTATTAATCACAGAGTCAGAGAAACCTCTTTGACCAAGAATCAAGCGTTCAATCTCCATACCTTTAAATTTAAGGATTTCAGATCCTGATGGAAAAAAAGGACCTTGAGACAAAAGGTCTGGTCTTAACGGAAGAGTCCACGGTTGGCAAGAGGCCATCCGGACAAGATCCGCATACCAAAACCTGTGAGGCCATGCCGGAGCTACCAGCAGAACAAACGAGCATTCCTTCAGAATCTTGGAGATTACTCTAGGAAGAAGAACTAGAGGCGGAAAGATATAGGCAGGATGATACTTCCAAGGAAGTGAAAATGCATCCACTGCCTCCGCCTGAGGATCCCGGGATCTGGACAGATACCTGGGAAGTTTCTTGTTTAGATGAGAAGCCATCAGAACTATTTCTGGAAGTTCCCACATTTGAACAATCTGAAGAAATACCTCTGGGTGAAGAGACCATTCGCCCGGATGCAACGTTTGGCGACTGAGATAATCCGCTTTCCAATTGTCCATACCTGGGATATAAACCGCAGAGATTAGACAGGAGCTGGATTCCGCCCAAACCAAAATTCGAGATACTTCTTTCATAGCCAGAGGACTGTGAGTCCCTCCTTGATGATTGATGTATGCCACAGTTGTGACAATGTCTTATCTGAAAACAATGAACAACTCTCTCTTCAGAAGAGGCCAAGACTGAAGAGCTCTGAAAATTGCACGGGGTTCCAAAATATTGATCTGAAATCTCACCTCCTGAGATTCCCAAACCCCTTGTGCCGTCAGATACCCCCACACAGCTCCCCAACCTGTAAGACTCGTATCTGTTGAGATTATAGTCCAGGTCGGAAGAACAAAGAAGCCCCCTGAACTAAACGATGGTGATCTGTCCACCATGTCAGAGAGTGTCGTAAAATCGGTTTAAAGATATTAATTGAGTTATCTTTGAGTAATCCCTGCACCATTGGTTCAGCATACAGAGCTGAAGAGGTCGCATGTGAAAACGAGCAAAGGAGATCGCATCTGATGCGGCAGTCCTAAGATCCAACATTTCCATGCATAAGGCTACCAAAGGGAATGATTGTGACTGAAGGTTTTGACAAGCTGATATCAATGTTAAACTTCTCTTGTCTGACAAGGACAGAGTCATAGACACTGAATTTATCTAGAAACCTAAAAAGGTTACCCTTGTCTGAGGAATCAATAAACTGATTGGTAAATTGATCCTCCAACCATGAACTTGAAGAAACAACACAAGTCGATTCGTATGAGATTCTTCGAAAATGAGAAGACTGAGCAAGTACCAAGATATCGTCCAAATAAGGAAATACCAAAACCCTATTCTCTGATTACAGAAAGAAGGGCACCGAGAACCTTTGAAAAAAATTCTTGGAACTGAGGCTAGACCAAATAGTAGAGCCAAAAAACTGGTAATGCTTGTCTAAAAAGAGAATCTCAGACACTAAAAGTGATCTGGATGAATCGGAATATGCAGATACACATCCTGTAAATCTATTGTAGACATATAATGCCCTTGCTAAACAAAAGGCAGGATAGACCTACAGTAACCATCTTGAATGTTGGTATCCTAACATAACGATTCAATAATGATAGATCCATAACTGGTCTGAAGGAATTGACCTTCTTTGGTACAATGAAGAGATAAAATAAAACCCCAGCCCCTGTTCCAGAACTGGAACTGGCATAAATACTCCAGCCAACTCTAGATCTGAAACACATTTCAGAAATGCTGAGCCTTGCTGTGTCAATTGGGACACGGGAAAGAAAAGAATCTCTTAGCAGGAGGCCTTAACTTGAAGCCAATTCTGTACCTTCCTGAAACAATGTTTCTGAAACCAGAGATTAAGAACGGAATTGATCCAAATTTCTTTGAAGAAAACGTAATCTGCCCCATACCAGCTGAGCTGGAATAAGGGCCGCACCTTCATAGGTACTTAAGAGCTGGCTATAGGATTCTATAAGGCTTGGATATATTCCAAACTGGAAATAGTTTCCAAACTGATACCGCTCCTGAGGATGAAGGATCAGGCTTTTGTTCCTTGTTGTGAGGAAAGGAACGAAATGATTATTTACCCTGGAAAGAAAGGGAAAGCAAAGTTGACTTAGAAGACATGTCAGCATTCCAAGTTTAATCCATAAAGCTTTTCTAGCTAAAATAGCTAGAGACATATACCTGACATCAACTCTAATGATATCAAAAGATGGTATCACCAATAAAATTATTAGCATGTTATAGAATAATAATAATGCTATAAAATTAGGATCTGTTACTTGTTGCGCTAAAGCATCTAACCAAAAAGTTGAAGCTGCAGCAACATCCGCTAAAAATATAGCAGGTCTAAGAAGATTACCTGAACATAAGTAAGCTTTTCTTAGAAAGGATTCAATTTTCCTATCTAAAGGATCCTTAAATGAAGTACTATCTGCCATAGGAATAGTAGTACATTAGCAGGAGTAGAGACAGCCCCATAACCTTAGGGATTTTTGTCCCAACAAACTCTAATCTGTCAGATGGCACAGGATATAATTTGCTTAAACGTCTAGAAGGAGTAAATAAATTACCCAAATTATTCCATTCCCTGGAAATTACTTCAGAAATAGCATCAGGGAGATAAAACACTTCTGGAATAACTACAGGAGATTTAAAAACCTTATTTAAACGTTTACATTTAGTATCAAGAGGACCAGTATCCTCTATTTCTAATGCAAATAACACTTCTTTAAGTAAAGAACGAATAAATTCCATCTTGAACAAATACAAAGATTTATCAGCATCAACCTCTGAGACAGAAACCTCTGAACCAGAAGAACCATTATCAGTATCAGAATGATGATGTTCATTTAAAAATTCATCTGAAAAAAAGAGAAGTTTTAAAAGACTTTTATGTATACTAGAAGGAGAAATAACAGACATAGCCTTCTTAATGGATTTAAAAAATAAATTCTCTTATGTTATCAGGAACACTCTGAAAATTAGATGTTGATGGACAGCAACAGGTAATGTAACAGTACTAAAGGAAATTTTATCTGCATTAATAAGTTTGACATGACATGCAATACAAATAACAGCTGGAGAAACAGATACCAAAAGTTTATAGCAGACTTAGCTTGGTAGCTCCAGCACTGTGCAGTGATTTTCCTGTAGTAACTTCTGACTCAGTTGCAACGTGGAACATCTTGCAATATGTAAAAGAAAAAAAACAACATATAAAGCAAAATTGATCAAATTCCTTAAATGACAGTTTCAGGAATGGGAAAAAAATGCCAGTGAACAAGCTTCTAGCAACCAGAAGCAATAAATAATGAGACTTAAATAATGTGGAGACAAAAATGACGCCCATATTTTTTAGCGCCAAAAAAGACGCCCACATTATTTGGCGCCTAAATGCTTTTGGCGCCAAAAATGACGCCACATCCGGAACGCCGACATCTTTGACGCAAAATAACGTCAAAAAATGACGCAACTTCCGGCGACACGTATGACGCCGGAAACGGAAAATAATTTTTGCGCCAAAAAAGTCCGCGCCAAGAATGACGCAATAAAATGAAGCATTTTCAGCCCCCGCGAGCCTAACAGCCCACAGGGAAAAAAGTCAAATTTTTGAGGTAAGAAAAAATATGATAATTCAATGCATAATCCCAAATATGAAACTGACTGTCTGGAAATAAGGAAAGTTGAACATTCTGAGTCAAGGCAAATAAATGTTTGAATACATATATTTAGAACTTTATAAATAAAGTGCCCAACCATAGCTTAGAGTGTCACAGAAAATAAGACTTACTTACCCCAGGACACTCATCTACATGTTTGTAGAAAGCCAAACCAGTACTGAAACGAGAATCAGTAGAGGAAATGGTAAATATAAGAGTATATCGTCGATCTGAAAAGGGAGGTAAGAGATGAATCTCTACGACCGATAACAGAGAACCTTATGAAATAGACCCCGTAGAAGGAGATCACTGCATTCAATAGGCAATACTCTCTTCACATCCCTCTGACATTCACTGCACGCTGAGAGGAAAACCGGGCTCCAACTTGCTGCGGAGCGCATATCAACGTAGAATCTAGCACAAACTTACTTCACCACCTCCCTTGGAGGCAAAGTTTGTAAAACTGATTTGTGGGTGTGGTGAGGGGTGTATTTATAGGCATTTTAAGGTTTGGGAAACTTTGCCCCTCCTGGTAGGAATGTATATCCCATACGTCACTAGCTCATGGACTCTTGTTAATTACATGAAAGAAAGAGACTGATTATTTTGTTCTGAAAGGAGATCCAACTGTACAGTTCCAGATGGAACTTAAACAGCTTCTGGATGATGGCCTTGAACTAGGTATATTGGATAAGACCACTGTGGAATTTCTATCAGTTGATTTTCCCAAAATCCCTTTGTTCCATCACCTACCAAAGACCCATAAAACCCTTGACAATGTCCAAGGGAGACCCATAGTGAGTGGGGTTGACTCACTTTTGGGTAACTTGTCTGAGTGGTTGGATTCCATTCTCCAACCCATAGTCATGTCCCTCCACTCATATGTGAAAGATACCAAACACATTTTGAATCTAATTGAGAAGATTGAATGGAATGATGGATTTAAATGGCTCACTGTGGATGCTGTTTCATTGTACTCTAGCATCCCACACCAGGTGGGAGTACAAGCCATAGCGTTTTTTCTGGAACACAAGTCAGATTACAATGAGACCTTTATCGAGTATGTGATTAAAGTAACCACTTTTCTACTTACACACAACTTTTTCAAGTTTGAGGATGTTTACTATCTCCAAAGATGTGGCACTGCCATGGGAGCTAAATTTGCACCATCATTTGCGAATCTATTCTTAGGATGGTGGGAGCTTTGCCATATCTTTGGAGATAGTAATCCTTACAGAGATTGTATCTCCTTTTATAGGAGGTACATCGATGACCTCCTCTTTGTGTGGACAGGGGACCTAACCAGTATTTCTCTGTTTATAAATTTTCTCAACAACAATGAGTTTGGCCTCAGATTCACTTATGAACTTAATGACAAATTCATTAATTATCTTGACCTTACTTTAGAGGCCACAGATAATGGCACAGTCAAATCGACTATCTATCGCAAACCCATTTCGGGCAATTCTCTACTTTTGGGTTCCAGTTGCCACCCAAAACATGTCCCTTTTGCTATAGCAAAGGGTGAATACACTAGGCTAAAGAGGAACTGTACTCTGCACACTGATTTCCAGAGAGAATCCAGAGGACTGGACAAGAGACTTAGGGATAGGAATTATCCACCCAAGGCCATAAGAAAAGCCAGGGAACAGGTTCAAACCATTCCCAGGGAAAAGTTGCTGGGAACAAATCAGGACACCAGGCAAAGGAAACAGGGGGTTACTTTTGTTACCACTCATAGTGTCCAATATCCATTGATATGCGACATTGTTCGCAAACATTTCCCATTGCTTTTGGCTGAGGAGAAATTAGTGGATACTGTGAAATCAGGTCTAAGATGTGCTTTTAGGAAAAGCCCCACTTTAGGCTCCATTCTTTCACCCACACTATTAAAGTCTGATAAATCCAAGCAAAGTGCCTGGCTTAAACACCCAGGCATGTACAAATGTGGACATCGGAAATGTAAACCCTGTGATTTTGTCAAAATCACTAAAGGTTTTGCAAGTGAAGCAACCAAAAAAGAATATGAGATCAGATCCTGCATGAATCTGTGATTTATTTGATCGAGTGCACTTTATGTAAAATCCAGTATGTTGGACTCACGTCACGTGACCTAAATACTAGGATCAGAGAACATTTGTCCTCATTTAACACCAAGAGGGCATCAACCCCTATTGTTCAACATTTTGGGGTGTATCATGACAATAATCTCCAGGGCTTCACCTGGTGTGCGATTGAAAAAGTTAATAGACCTACCAGGGGAGGGGATATTGATATTCTCCTCGCCAGATGCGAAGCCTTTTGGATTTTCACACTCGGAACACGGGTACCTGTAGGACTCAACTCCAGATATGATGTTTTAAATCTCTGGGAGTAATTCTTATGAACATAGATTATGTTGCCCTCTACACTTACTAGGTGCACAGTCCTTACAACATCTGAATTTACTCATCCTTTACTACTGTATTTATATATATATATATATATATATTTTCCACATTGTATTATCTTTACTATTATCATACTATTGCCATACATTATATATTGGCATCCTAGTATTCCATTCTGTCTAGTGTAACATTACCATCAATAACGTGGCGATAGGCCCTGGCATCAGACTTTACACGCAACACTAGCAACATATATATATATTTATACATTTTTTTATACATTCTCCTAAGTGATTGTCTCCAGTATATAATGAGAGAGTTATTGTGTTTAATTACTGTAAGATTGTAGCCTGATAGTATAGTGGGTTGGTTCAGTGGATCCCAATGATTATGTATCTTACACATCTATATATCTAACAGGTATACGTTGATGTCTCTACACCCAGGCAGTTATATTACAGGTTATAAAAGAATAAGCCATTGTCATTTTACTCTCCAGCACGTTAGTTCAAGCATAGATTAATATTTATGCCTTCTTTCAAACTATTATCTATTCTTATCTTACCCAGTACAATGTAGGTGTCAGCTTAGACTAATTATCAACTGCCCACTTATACTGTCTAATTTTTCCTATGGTATTTTGTTCCCAGAATGACTAATATATCTAAGTCTTGTCCATATCTAGGATTCTCCCAAATATGAATTTGGAATTTTATAGGCATTTACAATCATCCACATTGAATAGCCTTAATTATATATCTTAATGGGTTTATCATATTTTATGATCTATATGGCATTAGATTTTCCCATTAATATACTTTTTGGGCTTATCCGTTTGGACATTTCTTTAGTTATTATTCATAGTATATTGAATTTCATTATGCAGCAAAGGTGTCAGCATGGCACTTCCAGTATACACTATTTACCTTATCATTTGATTAGATATACACTTAGCACTACTAGTATATACCATCCACCTTATCATTTGATTAGATATATACATTTTTATCTGGGTTTACAATTGCAGGCTAGTTGTTTAGCTTTAATCTAGTTCAGTGGAACATATCTATTAATTTTCTGCATATTTTACATGACACATTTGTAGGTAAGATCTAGGCACACATATACAGTCCCTGATCTAATTACTTTGCAGTATTCCGTTTATGTTCTTTGTCTACTTATGTATATACTACTGCTAGTTTTCTACTATCAACATTACATCCTTTCAGTATGCTAATTAGGGTTAGCAGTACAGGCATCTAGTTATTATTCAGGTGTGCACAGGTTTAGTTTGAGGGCGTTGTTGTATTTTTTAACCTATCACATTTGTTTGAATTGTTTTTAAACAGGTGTGGGGCTCAGCACTACAGGCTATGACTACGGATCATTTCCGAAACATGTAAGCCAGTTAGTGCTGCGCCCTCAGCACCTTCCACATCGTCTTTGCTGTGAATATCCATGTTTGATTTTATTTGAACCAAGAATAAAGGATTTAATTTTATGCTACTGGGACTTCCTCTCTTTGATCTTTTCACTTTCCAGTACACCGGTAGCATTTGCTGAGTATGGGACATTGATTATCAGTTTGGAGCAAGTATGATGACCATCTGTGTTTAGCCATATACTTACGGTCTTGGTGACCGCTGTTTTCAACACTAAGTCTCACCGTGTTACGGAGCGGAGCAGGGGGGAGGAGCAACTTACACAATACAAGGAAGTACTGCGGCTGGGATAAGTTGAGGCGGTAGAGGTACACCGCTTCGTCCTGGCGCCTTCCGGTGAATTTGCCCTTTGCCTGATTGGAGCCTTACCTGCACGGAGTGTGGCGGATGTAAAGCGGCAGAGGTCTGCCAGAAGTACCCCCAATCCGCAGAACACGGGTGAGTGAAGGTTAACGTAACGTTTTATTTGGTTTGCCTAAGAGTGCCGGTTACTTGTTACAAGCATTGCAATTGGTTATTAGACAAGTATTATTTGCCTGTTCAGTGCAATTACCTGGGGCAGCTCGCGACCAACAGACATTTCACATCACTCTGTTTTACACATATTGGCAACACATTTGGTGCACATACTTTGAATTTTTTGGAAACAGTTAAAAGTCTGAACGGCTGGCACAATAATAAGAGTTTCTCTTTGTTTATCAAATTTTCCTAGTTACAGGTTTTCTGGCTTGAACCAGAGTATCTATAACTGAATCTGAAAACCCACGCTTAGATAAAATCAAGCGTTCAATTTCCAAGCAGTCAGTTGCAGAGAGACTAGATTTGGATGTTCGAATGGACCTTGTAATAGAAGATCCTGTCTCAAAGGTAGCTTCCATGGTGGAGCCGATGACATATTCACCAGGTCTGCAGGAGCTATTAGAATCACTGAGGCCTTCTCCTGTTTGATCCTGGCTACCAGCCTGGGAAGGAGAGGGAACGGTGGAAACACATAAGCTAGATTGAATGACCAAGGCGCCACTAATGCATCCACCAGTGTCGCCCTGGGATCCCTGGATCTGGACCCGTATCGAGGAACTTTGAAGTTCTGACGAGACGCCATCAGATCCATATCCGGAGTGCCCCATAGTTGAGTTAACTGGGCAAAGACCTCCGGGTGGAGTTCCCACTCCCCCGGATGGAATGTCTGACGACTCAAATAATCCGCCTCCCAGTTGTCTACTCCTGGGATGTGGATTGCAGATAGTTGGCAGGAGTGATCCTCCGCCCATTTTATGATCTTGGATACCTCTGTCATCGCCAAGGAACTCTTTGTTCCCCCCTGATGATTGATGTACACTACAGTCCTCATGTTGTCCGACTGAAATCTTATGAATCTGGCCTTCGCTAGGTGAGGCCAGGCCAGGAGCGCATTGAATATCGCTCTCAGTTCCAAAATGTTTATCGGGAGAAGGGACTCTTCCCGAGACCATAGACCCTGAGCTTTCAGGGAGTCCCAGACCGCGCCCCAGCCTAAGAGACTGGCGTCGGTCGTGACGATGACCCACTCTGGTCTGCGGAAACTCATTCCCTGAGACAGGTGATCCTGAGTCAACTACCAGCGGAGTGAGTCTCTGGTTACCTGGTCTACTTGAATCTGGGGAGACAAGTCTGCATAATCCCCATTCCACTGTTTGAGCATGCACAGTTGCAATGGTCTTAGATGAATTCGAGCAAAAGGAACCACGTCCATTGCTGCAACCATTAGTCCTATTACCTCCATGCACTGAGCTATGGAAGGCTGAGGAATAGATTGAAGAACTTGACAAGCGTTTAGAAGTTTTAATTTTCTGACCTCTGTCAGAAAAATCTTCATTTCTACAGAATCTATTATTGTTCCCAGAAAGGGAACCCTGGTAGACGGGGACAGGGAACTCTTTTCTACGTTCACCTTCCACCCGTGAGGCCTGAGAAAGGCTAATACAATGTCTGTATGAGCCCTTGATCTGGAAAGGGACGACGCTTGGATTAGGATGTCGTCTAAGTAAGGTGCCACCGCAATGCCCCTCGGTCCTAGAACCGCTAGTAGGGACCCTAGCACCTTTGTGAAAATTCTGGGAGCAGTGGCTAAACCGAACGGAAGAGCCACGAACTGGTAATGCTTGTCCAGAAAGGCGAACCTTTGGAACTGATGATGATCTTTGTGGATAGGAATATGTAGGTACGCATCCTTTAAATCCACGGTAGTCATGTATTGACCCTCCTGGATTGTTGGTAAAATCATTCGAATGGTTTCCATTTTGAATGATGGAACTCTGAGGAATTTGTTTAGAATTTTTAAATCCAGAATTGGCCTGAAAGTTCCCTCTTTTTTGGGAACTACAAACAGGTTTGAGTAAAAACCCAGACCTTGTTCCGCTGTTGGAACTGGGTGTATCACTCCCATCTTTAATAGGTCTCCTATGCAATGTAAGAATGCCTGTCTCTTTATCTGGTCTGAAGATAAGCGAGACATGTGGAACCTTCCCCTTGGAGGAAGTTCCTTGAACTCTAGAAGATACCCCTGAGAGACTATTTCTAGTGCCCAGGGATCCGGAACATCTCTTGCCCAAGCCTGAGCAAAGAGAGAAAGTCTGCCCCCTACTAGATCCGGTCCCGGATCAGGGGCTACCCCTTCATGCTGTCTTGGTAGCAGCAGCAGGCTTCTTGGCCTGTTTACCCTTGTTCCAGCCTTGCATTGGTTTCCATGCTGGTTTAGGCTGGGAAGCGTTACCCTCTTGTATAGAGGCTGCAGAGTTAGGAGACGGTCCGTTCCTGAAATTGCGAAAGGAACGAAAATTTGATTTGTTCTTAGCCTTGAAAGGCCTATCCTGTGAGAGGGCATGGCCCTTTCCCCCAGTGATGTCTGAAATAATCTCCTTCAATTCTGTCCCGAAAAGGGTCTTACCTTTGAAAGGAATATTAAGCAGTTTTGTCTTGGACGACACATCCGCCGACCAAGATTTTAGCCAAAGCGCTCTGCGCGCCACTATTGCAAAACCTGGATTTTTCGCCGCTAATTTAGCCAATTGAAAAGCGGCATCTAAAATAAAGGAATTAGCTAACTTTAGTGCGTGAATTCTGTCCATGACTTCCTCATATGGAGTCTCCTTATGGAGCGAATTTTCTAGTTCCTCGAACCAAAAAGACGCCGCCGTGGTGACAGGAATAACGCACGAAATTGGTTGGAGAAGGAAACCTTGCTGAACAAATATCTTTTTAAGCAATCCTTCCAATTTTTTATCCATAGGATCTTTGAAAGCACAACTGTCCTCAATGGGAATAGTTGTGCGCTTGGCCAACGTAGAAACTGCCCCCTCAACCTTAGGGACTGTTTGCCATGCGTCCCTTCTGGGGTCGACAATGGGGAACATTTTCTTAAATATAGGAGGTGGGACAAAAGGTATACCTGGCTTCTCCCACTCCTTGGTCACTATGTCCGCCACCCTCTTGGGTATCGGAAAAGGCATCAGCGTGCACAGGGACCTCTAGGAATTTGTCCATTTTGCACAATTTCTCTGGAATCACCAAAGAGTCACAATCATCAAGAGTAGTTAGCACCTCCTTAAGCAGGGCGCGGAGATGTTCTAACTTAAATTTAAATGCCACGATATCAGGTTCTGCCTGCTGAGAAACTTTTCCTGAATCAGAAATTTCTCCCTCAGACAGACCCTCCCTCACTGCCAATTCAGATTGGTGTGAGGGTATAACAGATAAATTATCGTCAGCGCCCACTTGCAATCACGCTTTCTGGGAAATGCTGGCAGTTTGGATAAAAGATTTGCTATAGAATTATCCATTACTGCAGTTAATTGCTGCATAGTAACAAGCATTGGCGCGCTAGATGTACTAGGTATCGCCTGCGCGGGCAAAACTGGTGTTGACACAGAAGGAGGATGATGAACTATCCCCACTACCTTCATTTGAAGAATCATCTTGGGCAATCTTATTAAATGAGACAGTACTGTCCTTACTTTGTTTGGACGCCATGGCACAATTTGAACATACATTTAAAGGGGGAACCACCTTGGCCTCCATACACACAGAACATATGCTATCTGAAGGTATAGACATGTTAGACAGACTTTGGCAGGCTATTAATGCAATAAAACCGTTTTTAAACAAAACCGTTACTGTCTCTTTAAATAATAAAAAGAGCACAGTTTGAAAAACTATGAAGGAAATATCCGATCCCTAGTGTCTTAATGCTTTGAAAGTATTGCACACCAAATTTCAAGTCTCTAACCCCTTAAATGAGCAAACCGGAGCTAATTGTTCAATTTACCAGCTTAAACCCACTACAGTCCCTGCCACAGCCTTTGCTGCGGCTTTTACCTTCCTTGGGGGTTATTCACCACAGAAATAAGCCTTCTTGAAATCGTTTTTATGGCCACAGGACCCTCTCACATGAAGCTGCATGCACTGCTTCTAGAAGTAACTGCGCAATTGAGGCGCGAAAATGAGGCCTCCTCCCTCTGCATACCAGAGTGAAGGGGCCTTCCTGACTAGATTAGGTGTCTAAACAACTGCCAGGCGTAATAAAAACGTTCCCAAAAGTGTTTCAAATCACAAAACACTCCAAAAGTCATATAAATATTATATAAATCAATCGATTTAGCCCACAATAGTGTCAACCAGTAAAGAGCCAATTTATAAGCCTTCATTCTGTTATGAGTCTAAGAAAATGGCTTACCGATCCCATAAGGGAAAATGACAGTCTTCTAGCATTACTATGTCTTGTTAGAAAAGAGACTAGTCATACCTGGAGCAGAAAAGTCTGCAAACTGTTCCCCCCAACTGAAGTTCTCTGGTTTCAACAGTCCTGCGTCGGAACAGCAATGGATTTTAGTTACTGTTGCTAAAATCATACTCCTCTATTAACAGAACTCTTCATCACTTTCTGTTGTAGAGTAAATAGTACAAACTGGCACTATTTTAAAATAACAAACTCTTGATAGAAGAAATAAAACTACAACTAACACCACATACTCTTTACCATCCCCGTGGAGATGCTACTTGTTCAGAGCGGCAAAGAGAATGACTGGGGGGCGGAGCCAGAGGGGGGGCTATATGGACAGCTTTTGCTGTGCTCTCTTTGCCATTTCCTGTTGGGGAAGAGAATATTCCCACAAGTAAGGATGAAGCCATGGACCGGACACACCAATGTAGGAGAAATCTCATTTTCCATTTACTTGTCCATACTTCTAATTTTTGCAGATCCCTTTGTAATGAAAGTTCATCCTGCCCTGACCTAATGACCTTACTTAACTTAGTATCATCTGCAAAAATAGAGATGTCGCTATTTAATCCTTGCTCCAAGTCATTTATAAAAATATTAAAAAGAATGGGGCCCAGTACTGATCCCTGGGGGACTCCACTGATTACCTTTGTCCAATCTGAGTATGATCCATTTATTACTACTCGTTGCTCCCTATCTTTTATCCAGTTATTTATCCATGAGCTAACATTTTCAAATTTTAATCTGAGTATTAATGCACTTCATTTACACCATTATATTTAACAAGATTATTAAAAGTTATGTTTTATTTAAGTCTCCCTCTTCCTGCTCTCATTTATATTATTAAGAGTTTTTCCTCTTTGAGTGCTCCCCTGCATGTCCACTTTCTCTTTTTCCCTTTTTACACTGTCATTAGTACACTAGTGTGTGACAGGTACTGATTCATTAAACATGTCACTGTCATTAGTACACTAGTGCCTGACAAGTATTGATTCATTAAAAACATGTCACTGTCATTAGTACACTAGTGCCTGACAGGTACTGATTCATTAAAAACATGTCACTGTCATTAGTACACTAGTGCCTGACAGGTACTGTTTATTAAACATGTCACTGCCATTAGTACACTAGTGTGTGACAGGTACTGATTTTGTAAACAGGTCACTGTCATTAGTACACTAGTGTGTGACAGGTACTGATTCATTAAACATGTCACTGTCATTAGTACACTAGTGTGTGACAGGTACTGAGTCATTCAACATGTCACTGTCATTAGTACAATTGTGCGTGACAGGTACTGATTCATTAAACATGTCACTGTCATTAGTACACTAGTGTGTGACAGGTACTAAATTATTAAACATGTCACTGTCATTAGTACACTAGTGTGTGACAGGTACTGAGTCATTAAACATGTCACTGTCATTAGTACACTAGTGTGTGACAGGTACTGATTCATTAAACATGTCACTGTCATTAGTACACTAGTGTGTGACAGGTACTGATACATTAAGCATGTCACTGTCATTAGTACACTAGTGCGTGACAGGTACTGAGTCATTAAGGCATGTCACAGTCATTAGTACACTAGTGTGTGACAGGTACTGAGTCATTAAACATGTCCACGTCATTAGTACACTAGTGTGGACAGGATACTGAGTCATTAAACATGTCACTGTCATTAGTTCAATAGTGTCGTGACAAGTACTTGAGTCATTAAACATGTCACAGTCCATTAGTACACTAGTGTTGACAGGTACTGAGTCATTAATCATGTCACAAGTCATTAGTACACTGAGTGGTTGACAGGTACTGAGTCATTAAACAAGTTCCACTGTCATTAGTACACTAGTGAGTGACAGTACTTGATTCATTAAACATGACTCTGTCATTAGTACACCTAGAGTGTGACAGGTACTGAGTCATTAACATGTCACAGTCATCTAGTACACTAGTGTGTGACAGGTACTGAGTAATTACACATGTCACAGTCATTAGTACACTAGTGTGTGACAGGATACTGAGTCATATAAACATGTCACAGTCATTATGTACACTAGTGCTGTGACATGTACTGAGTCCATTAAACATGTCAACTGATTCATTAAACATGTCACTGTCATTAATACACTAGTGTGTGACAGGTACTGATTCATTAAACATGTCACTGTCATTAGTACAGTAGTGTGCGGGAGGTACTGATTCATTAAACATGTCACTGTCATTAGTACACTAGTGTGTGACAGGTACTGATTCATTAAACATGTCACTGTCATTAGTACACTAGTGTGTGACAGGTACTGATTTATTAAACATGTCACAGTCATTAGTACACTAGTGTGTGACAGGTACTGATTCATTAAACATGTCACTGTCATTAGTACACTAGTGTGTGACAGGTACTGATTCATTAAACATGTCACTGTCATTAGTACACTAGTGTGTGACAGGTACTGATTCATTAAACATGTCACTGTCATTAGTATACTAGTGTGTGACAGGTACTGATTTATTAAACATGTCACAGTCATTAGTACACTAGTGTGTGACAGGTAATGATTCATTAAACATGTCACTGTCATTAGTACACTAGTGTGTGACAGGGACTGATTCATTAACCATGTCATTAGTACACTAGTGTGTGACAGGTACTGATTCATTAAACATGTCACTGTCATTAGTACACTAGTGTGTGACAGGTACTGATTCATTAAACATGTCACTGTCATTAGTACACTAGTGTGTGACAGGTACTGAGTCATTAAACATAACACTGTCATCAGTACACTAGTGTGTGACAGATACTGAGTCATTAAACATGTCACTGTCATTAGTACACTAATGTGTGACAGGTACTGATTCATTAAACATGTCACTGTCATTAGTACACTAATGTGTGACAGGTACTGATCCATTAAACATGTCACTGTCATTAGTACACTAGTGTGTGACAGGTACTGATTCATTAACCATGTCACTGTCATTAGTACACTAGTGTCTGACAGGTACTGATTCATTAAACATGTCACTGTCATTAGTACACTAGTGTGTGACAGGTACTGATTCATTAAACATGTCACTGTCATTAGTACACTAGTGTCTGACAGGTACTGAGTCATTAAACATGTCACTGTCATTAGTACACTAGTGTGTAACAGGTACTGATTCATTAAACATGTCACTGTCATTAGTACACTAGTGTGTGACAGGTACTGATTCATTAAACATGTCATTAGTACACTAGTGTCTGACAGGTACTGAGTCATTAAACATGTCACTGTCATTAGTACACTAGTGTGTGACAGGTACTGATTCATTAAACATGTCACTGTCATTAGTACACTAGTGTGTGACAGGTACTGATTCATTAAACATGTCATTAGTACACTAGTGTGTGACAGGTACTTAGTCATTAAACATGTCATTAGTACACTAGTGTCTGACAGGTACTGATTCATTAAACATGTCACTGTCATTAGTACACTAGTGTCTGACAGGTACTGATTCATTAAACATGTCACTGTCATTAGTACACTAGTGTATGACAGGTACTTAGTCATTAAACATGTCATTAGTACACTAGTGTGTGACAGGTACTGATTCATTAAACATGTCATTAGTACACTAGTGTGTGACAGGTACTGAGTCATTAAACATGTCATTAGTACACTATTGTGTGACAGGTACTGATTCATTAAACATGTCATTAGTACACTAGTGTGTGACAGGTACTGAGTCATTAAACATGTCACTGTCATTAGTACACTAGTGTGTGACAGGTACTGAGTCATTAAACATGTCACTGTCATTAGTACACAAGTGTGTGACAGGTACTGAGTCATTAAGCATGTCACTGTCATTAGTACACTAGTGTGTGACAGGTACTGAGTCATTAAACATGTCATTAGTACACTAGTGTGTGACAGGTACTGAGTCATTAAACATGTCACTGTCATTAGTACACTAGTGTGTGACAGGTACTGAGTCATTAAACATGTCACTATCATTAGTACACTAGTGTGTGACAGGTACTGATTCATTAAACATGTCACTGTCATTAGTACACTAGTGTGTGACAGGTACTGATTCATTAAACATGTCACTGTCATTAGTACACTAGTGTGTGACAGGTACTGATTCATTAAACATGTCATTAGTACACTAGTGTGTGACAGGTACTTAGTCATTAAACATGTCATTAGTACACTAGTGTGTGACAGGTACTGAGTCATTAAACATGTCACAGTCATTAGTACACTAGTGTCTGACAGGTACTGATTCATTAAACATGTCACTGTCATTAGTACACTAGTGTCTGACAGGTACTGATTCATTAAACATGTCACTGTCATTAGTACACTAGTGTATGACAGGTACTTAGTCATTAAACATGTCATTAGTACACTAGTGTGTGACAGGTACTGATTCATTAAACATGTCATTAGTACACTAGTGTGTGACAGGTACTGAGTCATTAAACATGTCATTAGTACACTAGTGTGTGACAGGTACTGATTCATTAAACATGTCATTAGTACACTAGTGTGTGACAGGTACTGAGTCATTAAACATGTCACTGTCATTAGTACACTAGTGTGTGACAGGTACTGAGTCATTAAACATGTCACTGTCATTAGTACACAAGTGTGTGACAGGTACTGAGTCATTAAGCATGTCACTGTCATTAGTACACTAGTGTGTGACAGGTACTGAGTCATTAAACATGTCATTAGTACACTAGTGTGTGACAGGTACTGAGTCATTAAACATGTCACTGTCATTAGTACACTAGTGTGTGACAGGTACTGAGTCATTAAACATGTCACTATCATTAGTACACTAGTGTGTGACAGGTACTGATTCATTAAACATGTCACTGTCATTAGTACACTAGTGTGTGACAGATACTGAGTCATTAAACATGTCACTGTCATTAGTACACTAATGTGTGACAGGTACTGATTCATTAAACATGTCACTGTCATTAGTACACTAGTGTGTGACAGGTACTGAGTCATTAAACATGTCACTGTCATTAGTACACTAATGTGTGACAGGTACTGATTCATTAATCATGTCACTGTCATTAGTACACTAGTGTGTGACAGGTACTGATTCAGTAAACATGTCATTAGTACACTAGTGTCTGACAGGTACTGATTCATTAAACATGTCACTGTCATTAGTACACTAGTGTCTGACAGGTACTGATTCATTAAACATGTCACTGTCATTAGTACACTAGTGTATGACAGGTACTTAGTCATTGAACATGTCATTAGTACACTAGTGTGTGACAGGTACTGAGTCATTAAACATGTCACTGTCATTAGTACACTAGTGTGTGACAGATACTGAGTCATTAAACATGTCACTGTCATTAGTACACTAGTGTGTGACAGGTACTGAGTCATTAAGCATGTCACTGTCATTAGTACACTAGTGTGTGACAGGTACTGAGTCATTAAACATGTCACAGTCATTAGTACACTAGTGTGTGACAGGTACTGAGTCATTAAACATGTCACAGTCATTAGTACACTAGTGTGTGACAGGTACTGAGTCATTAAACATGTCACAGTCATTAGTACACTAGTGTGTGACAGGTACTGATTCATTAAACATGTCACTGTCATTAGTACACTACTGTGTGACAGATACTGATTCATTAAACATGTCACTGTCATTAGTACACTAGTGTGTGACAGGTACTGAGTCATTAAACATGTCACTGTCATTAGTACACTAGTGTGTGACAGGTACTGAGTCATTAAACATGTCACAGTCATTAGTACACTAGTGTGTGACAGGTACTGAGTCATTAAACATGTCACAGTCATTAGTACACTAGTGTGTGACAGGTACTGAGACATTAAACATGTCACTGTCATTAGTACACTAGTGTGTGACAGATACTGAGTCATTAAACATGTCACTGTCATTAGTACACTAGTGTGTGACAGGTACTGATTCATTAACCATGTCACTGTCATTAGTACACTAGTGTCTGACAGGTACTGATTCATTAAACATGTCACTGTCATTAGTACACTAGTGTGTGACAGGTACTGATTCATTAAACATGTCACTGTCATTAGTACACTAGTGTCTGACAGGTACTGAGTCATTAAACATGTCACTGTCATTAGTACACTAGTGTGTAACAGGTACTGATTCATTAAACATGTCACTGTCATTAGTACACTAGTGTGTAACAGGTACTGATTCATTAAACATGTCACTGTCATTAGTACACTAGTGTGTGACAGGTACTGATTCATTAAACATGTCATTAGTACACTAGTGTCTGACAGGTACTGAGTCATTAAACATGTCACTGTCATTAGTACACTAGTGTGTGACAGGTACTGATTCATTAAACATGTCACTGTCATTAGTACACTAGTGTGTGACAGGTACTGATTCATTAAACATGTCATTAGTACACTAGTGTGTGACATGTACTTAGTCATTAAACATGTCATTAGTACACTAGTGTGTGACAGGTACTGAGTCATTAAACATGTCACAGTCATTAGTACACTAGTGTCTGACAGGTACTGATTCATTAAACATGTCACTGTCATTAGTACACTAGTGTCTGACAGGTACTGATTCATTAAAAATGTCACTGTCATTAGTACACTAGTGTATGACAGGTACTTAGTCATTAAACATGTCATTAGTACACTAGTGTGTGACAGGTACTGATTCATTAAACATGTCATTAGTACACTAGTGTGTGACAGGTACTGAGTCATTAAACATGTCATTAGTACACTAGTGTGTGACAGGTACTGATTCATTAAACATGTCATTAGTACACTAGTGTGTGACAGGTACTGAGTCATTAAACATGTCACTGTCATTAGTACACTAGTGTGTGACAGGTACTGAGTCATTAAACATGTCACTGTCATTAGTACACAAGTGTGTGACAGGTACTGAGTCATTAAGCATGTCACTGTCATTAGTACACTAGTGTGTGACAGGTACTGAGTCATTAAACATGTCATTAGTACACTAGTGTGTGACAGGTACTGAGTCATTAAACATGTCACTGTCATTAGTACACTAGTGTGTGACAGGTACTGAGTCATTAAACATGTCACTATCATTAGTACACTAGTGTGTGACAGGTACTGATTCATTAAACATGTCACTGTCATTAGTACACTAGTGTGTGACAGATACTGAGTAATTAAACATGTCACTGTCATTAGTACACTAATGTGTGACAGGTACTGATTCATTAAACATGTCACTCTCATTAGTACACTAGTGTGTGACAGGTACTGAGTCATTAAACATGTCACTGTCATTAGTACACTAATGTGTGACAGGTACTGATTCATTAAACATGTCACTGTCATTAGTACACTAGTGTGTGACAGGTACTGATTCAGTAAACATGTCATTAGTACACTAGTGTCTGACAGGTACTGATTCATTAAACATGTCACTGTCATTAGTACACTAGTGTCTGACAGGTACTGATTCATTAAACATGTCACTGTCATTAGTACACTAGTGTATGACAGGTACTTAGTCATTGAACATGTCATTAGTACACTAGTGTGTGACAGGTACTGAGTCATTAAACATGTCATTAGTACACTAGTGTGTGACAGGTACTGAGTCATTAAACATGTCACTGTCATTAGTACACTAGTGTGTGACAGATACTGAGTCATTAAACATGTCACTGTCATTAGTACACTAGTGTGTGACAGGTACTGAGTCATTAAGCATGTCACTGTCATTAGTACACTAGTGTGTGACAGGTACTGAGTCATTAAACATGTCACAGTCATTAGTACACTAGTGTGTGACAGGTACTGAGTCATTAAACATGTCACAGTCATTAGTACACTAGTGTGTGACAGGTACTGAGTCATTAAACATGTCACTGTCATTAGTACACTAGTGTGTGACAGATACTGATTCATTAAACATGTCACTGTCATTAGTACACTAGTGTGTGACAGGTACTGAGTCATTAAACATGTCACTGTCATTAGTACACTAGTGTGTGACAGGTACTGAGTCATTAAACATGTCACAGTCATTAGTACACTAGTGTGTGACAGGTACTGAGTCATTAAACATGTCACAGTCATTAGTACACTAGTGTGTGACAGGTACTGAGTCATTAAACATGTCACTGTCATTAGTACACTAGTGTGTGACAGATACTGAGTCATTAAACATGTCACTGTCATTAGTACACTAGTGTGTGACAGGTACTGAGTCATTAAACATGTCACTGTCATTAGTACACTAGTGTGTGACAGATACTGAGTCATTAAACATGTCACTGTCATTAGTACACTAGTGTGTGACAGGTACTGAGTCATTAAACATGTCACTGTCATTAGTACACTAGTGTGTGACAGATACTGAGTCATTAAACATGTCACTGTCATTAGTACACTAGTGTGTGACAGATACTGAGTCATTAAACATGTCACTGTCATTAGTACACTAGTGTGTGACAGGTACTGAGTCATTAAACATGTCACTGTCATTAGTACACTAGTCTGTGACAGATACTGAGTCATTAAACATGTCACTGTCATTAGTACACTAGTGTGTGACAGGTACTGATTCATTAAACATGTCACTGTCATTAGTACACTAGTGTGTGACAGGTACTGAGTCATTAAACATGTCACTGTCATTAGTACACTAGTGTGTGACAGGTACTGATTCATTAAAAATGTCACTGTCATTAGTACACTAGTGTGTGACAGGTAATGATTCATTAAACATGTCACTGTCATTAGTACACTAGTATGTGACAGGTACTGAGTCATTAAACATAACACTGTCATTAGTACACTAGTGTGTGACAGATACTGAGTCATTAAACATGTCACTGTCATTAGTACACTAGTGTGTGACAGGTACTGAGTCATTAAACATGTCACTGTCATTAGTACACTAGTGTGTGACAGATACTGAGTCATTAAACATGTCACTGTCATTAGTACACTAGTGTGTGACAGGTACTGAGTCATTAAACATAACACTGTGATTAGTACACTAGTGTGTGACAGGTACTGATTCATTAAACATGTCACTGTCATTAGTACACTAGTGTATGACAGGTACTTAGTCATTAAACATGTCATTAGTACACTAGTGTGTGACAGGTACTGATTCATTAAACATGTCATTAGTACACTAGTGTGTGGCAGGTACTGAGTCATTAAAAATGTCATTAGTACACTAGTGCGTGACAGGTACTGAGTCATTAAACATGTCACTGTCATTAGTACACTAGTGTGTGACAGGTACTGATTCATTAAACATGTCACTGTCATTAGTACACTAGTGTGTGACAGGTACTGAGACATTAAACATGTCACTGTCATTAGTACACTATTGTGTGACAGGTACTGATTCATTAAACATGTCACTGTCATTAGTACACTAGTGTGTGACAGGTACTGAGTCATTAAACATGTCACTGTCATTAGTACACTAGTGTGTGACAGGTACGTCATTAAACATGTCTGTCATTAGTACACTAGTGTGTGACAGGTACTGATTCATTAAACATTTCACTGTCATTAGTACACTTGTGCGTGACAGGTACTGATTCATTAAACATGTCACTGTCATTAGTACACTAGTGTGTGACAGGTACTGATTCATTAAGCATGTCACTGTCATTAGTACACTAGTGCGTGACAGGTATTGAGTCATTAAACATGTCACTGTCATTAGCACACTAGTGTGTGACAGATACTGAGTCATTAAACATGTCACTGTCATTAGTACACTTGTGCGTGACAGGTACTGATTAATTAAACATGTCACTGTCATTAGTACACTAGTGCCTGGCAAGGACTGATTCATTAAACAAACATAGTCTAATAGAATAATAAGAACATATTGTAGCAGAAGATGGGAAATCCCCAAGTTCTTACCAGTATCAAATCCTCCCACTATTAAACCCCACTCCCCCCACCAAGGTATAATCAAACAGAATCCTGCACCTCCCTGCTCTACATCACTTCAGCTAATTATGGGGATTTTTTTAAACAAAGGTTTATTTCACTATCAGATGATCACTCATCTGTGTATAACACATCATCACTGTACATTTATAAATGAAATAGTTTAACACCCTCACTGGAAAATATGTGTAATGCTGTGTGTAAAAATATAATGTGATAAATCCCAGCAGTTTTATTCCATGATACAGATTCATGCCCTGATTACACCTCTCTACAGCATCAGATAGTTTGGATCATTATATGAAATCTGAGGTTTGGTTACAAGTGAGAAGGACCAATCACAGGGCTGTCAGAGATGCCCAGTGGCCTGGGAAAATGAGAATTGCGAAAAATTATTGCTGGCTCCCCAGTTTGATTTCGATTTAATATAAACGCCTGCCATATTTAGTCAATTACAAAGATAAAATGATGTTTAGACCTGTCCCAAAAGTTCCTGCCTAATTACCCAGGGAACAGGATATTTATTGTTCCGCAATGTGTCCTAGTGTTGCTTCCAATAAAGGGTAGAAACTTCATATATGTTTGATGATGTTAGATTTTAGAACATTTATATTTCTCACAATAAAAACTGGAGAATAAAGAGACTGCTTGTCACTTCTCAAGGACATAGGAGAGGATTAATCCAGAACACTGCCAATATAAAATGTACAACATATTTTCAAGGCTAAACAAGCAATGAACAAGCAACTCTTAAAGGGATAGTAAACCCAAGTATTTTCTTTCATGATTCAGATAGAGCATGTAATTTTAATCATCTTTCTAATTTACTCCTATTAATTTTTCTTCGTTCTCTTGATATCTTTATTTGAAAAAGCAGGAATGAAAGTTTTGGAGCCGGCCTATTTTTGGTTCAGTACCCTGGATAGGGCTTGCTGATTGGTGGCTACATTTAGCCATCCAATCAGCAAGCGCAATCCAGGTTCTGAACCTAAAATGGGCCAGCTCCAAAGCTTTTATTTGTGCTTTTTCAAATGAAGATAGCAAGAGAACGAAGAAAAATTGATAGGAGTAAATTAGAAAGTTGCTTAAAATTGCATGCTCTATCTGAATCATGAAATAAAATACTTGGGTTTACTATCCCTTTAAAGACATTTGTCTTTGCCATTTGTTTTGAAATGTATATTGAAAAGCAGATGTCCCTGTTTTTAGAAATGTTTGTTCTTATACTTGTACAGTATATCACTATACACCAACAGAGGTATGGGAGGTGTCTGTATTGACCAGTAACAAATCTATTTCCAGTAATGAGTTGTGCAAAAACTTGTACTTACTGTTAGTTTCAAAATCAGTTTAAATAGTTTTAACTTGACTTATTTTTCTCATACAAAAGTTATAATGTTTGAATAGGATTTTTTATATATACAATAGGTTTTATGTTCCATAACGTCATGCATGACAGAGCTGCACCTCTCGATTTCCTCCTGTTACAGGAGTAAGCCATGTGCACAAGCATTTGCCCGTATATACTAAAAGTGCCGCTGTTCAGCCATTTTCTGACAAAGCTGGTGACATCTCAAACTGCCCCATTGCTAGTCTGTGGCTAGTCAATATGCATTCACATATCAGATTATCAGGGAAAAGCTAGCTGACAGGTACTGCTCATACTTGGGTGTGTGAACATTTGAGTATTATTATTATTCTTTATTTATAAAGCGCCAACAGATTCCGCAGCGCTGCCCATGGGTACAAGGATAACAGTACAATGGAGAAACAATATGACAACATTTTACAGACAAAAACGGGGAATTGAGGGCCCTATTCCCGTGGGAACTTACAATCTAGATGGGTAGGATGGGAAATAGGAGGTGGGGACTGAAAAGGTGAGAATGATATTAGTGAGGAGATAGAGGGCAGCTGTTAGTTAAGTGAAGTTAGTATGTTAATAAGTCGGGTAATAAGCTTCCCTGAACAGAAAGGTCTTTAGGGAACGTTTAAAGGAGGAGAGGTTAGGGGCAAGTCTGACAGCACGAGGAAGTGCGTTCCAGAGGGTTGGTGCCGCCCGAGAGAAGTCCTGTAGTCTAGCATGAGCATGATTAAATACAGTGTACTGTATTATTTTCTCCCCTTTAATTTGTTCCCAGTTATACATTT
Organism: Bombina bombina; assembly: GCF_027579735.1. Classification (NCBI taxonomy): domain Eukaryota; kingdom Metazoa; phylum Chordata; class Amphibia; order Anura; family Bombinatoridae; genus Bombina; species Bombina bombina. Next base: position 1,387,573,308 of record NC_069499.1, read on the forward strand.
TACCTACTGGAGTGTATTAGATTGTTTACAAGCAGAAGAAAGAGTTACACTGCTCAGATCTCCTCTGGCGTGTAGGCTGGCGTGGGTCTGCAACTAAAGGCAGTGTGGAGCTGGCAAAAGGCAGTGGACAAACCGCAAAAATCAAATGTAGAAAAAAAGCCGCTATGGAGCAACAGTAAAAATCATGCATTATTTATAAATGTTAAAAATGACTAAGAACACCATAGAAATGAGCCCTCTCTATGGTGTTTTGTCATTTTTAACATTTTTAAATAAAGCACGTTTTACTTTCGCTCTGTAGTAGCTTTTTTCTACATTAGATTGTTTACAAGTAGCTTTTTACCTTTATTTTGGCATTTGAAATATATTATGTTGTATCCCCAACTACACTGAACATTTCAATACTTAAAGGGACATGAAAAATCTGACTAGAAAATATCACCTGAGCACACCTTAAAATTTCCTAAGTATTTACACCCCATTTTAAAGAGATACTAGTCCCAGTATTTGCAAGGGCGTATGCATCTGGCATGTGCAGGCGTTCTGGTAAGAGGGCGAACTTTGGAAAACAGCGAACCATGTCACTTTCTGTGACGTTACATCAGCTGTTTCACAAATTTTGGACCTAATGTGCATGCGTGCCAGCGCCATCACATACCTGGACGCATACGTCACTGGTAAAATATTTAGACTTGTGAAATTCAGGAACCTTTTCTAGACCGCATGCGTGGGATTTTGTATCACAAATGGTGCGCTCATGGAAAGCTATTTATTCTGTTCCTCTGCAATATTCGGAACTTCGCCCCCACTGCAACTACTCCCATTACCACTACTACTCTAAAGTTGAGTCTCTGTGCTCGTGCATGACAAACAGCCACTCGGCTATTGCCATTACTTCTTCTGCTGATCCATCAATGTCATTGTGTTTCATACATCTCCAATTCATTGTTCTCTTTGTTAATCAACCAATAGATTTACTGCTGCAACAAATGTTTAAACAAACACAGAGTGGCTGTTTGTCATGCACGAGCACGGAGACTCAGCTTTAGAGTAGTAGTAGTAATGGGAGTAGTTGCAGTGGGGGGCGGAGTTCGGAATATTGCTGAGGAGCCGAATAAACTGCTTTCCATAAGCGCACCATTTGTGATACAAAATCCCACGCATGCGCTCTAGAAAGGGTTCCTGAATTTCACAGCTCTAAATAAATAGTATTAAAAAAAATAAATAGTATTAGGTCCAAAATTTGTGAAACAGCTGATGTAACGTCACAGGAAGTGACATGGTTCGCTGTTTTCCAAAGTTCGTCCTCTTACCAGAACACAGGCACAGTCATGTTATTTCTCTATTAGGTTTAAGGAAGTTTACCATGATCACAGCAAAGCATAGCATGACCTCAGCACTGCTGATGCTGATTAGCTGTTGTCTTTTGTTTTTCTCCCCAACTTGCAGCTGGACAGTAGCTGAAGTATACCTGTTACCAGAGCACTTACACTTGTAAACTGAAGTAATTGTGAAGTAAAATATCTTCCTTTTTACATAGAGATGTTCAGTTGATATTTTCTTGTCAGCTTTTTACAGATATACTGCAAAACGTTCAAGTGATTTAGCATATGAGTATTATGTCCCTTTCAGTATTGGCTACAGAAAAGCTAAGTAAACATTGTCTGCAGAAGATACTACACTTCAACTGGGGGTAGGGGAGATAAGTAATAAAATGTTAATTTTCCATTATTTGGCTTTAGCATAGAGACATGATAAGGAAACATTTGTGTGTACAGAAAGTGAGAAAATAAGGAAATCTAAATTCCCCTGCAATCTCAACCCATTTTAATGTGTTGTGGATTCAACAAACAAAACCAGCTACTTAAAAAATAAACCTAAAGCGACGTTTCATATATTTTATACTCTTCTGCTGGTAGTCATTGGAAACACAGTAAGGGAAAAAACGAATTTGAGAATAAAGTCATGATTCAGATAGAGCATGTAGTTTTAAGACTTTCTAAGTTTATTGATATGCATACTTTGTGAGGCACTAGCTAATACTAGGTATGCGCAAAAGTTCATAGAGTATATGTATATGAGTCTGTGATTGGCTGATGGCTGTCACATGATACAGGGGATCAGCAAATTGAAAAAAAAAAAGTGCTATTGTATTTTAGTATACAATTGTTTATGAAATTATTTATTTAAGACAGACATTTTAAATAAATGTATAACTAATTTCTTAAAATGGACATTAAAGCAAAACATTTCTGTCAAGTACATAAAAGAGCAGCAGCAAAACCTATTGAATATACATTTTTGCCTGAATATGGCTAAGTTAAAGCAGTTTATTTGGAATCTAACAGGAAGTGGATGGTATACATATTATATACCAGTATAATTTAACATTTCTTTTATCACAAAGTGTTTCATGTTCCTTTTAAGCACAGCAACTTCCATTTAAAAAAAAAAAAAAACTGTAATATGTTTTAAAATGCCCCCTTTAGAAGTATTAAACTTACTAACATCCCTTTAAGAACATTTAACAAGTGCTAAAGTTTTATTAGCAGCTAATACAAATACCATAGCAGCAGTAGGGAGCTGCTTTCACAAAGCACTATAGACTAGATGTTAGCTTCTCATTAGAAGTAAGTATGTTACATATGTACAGCATATGTATAGTGCCCTATGAATTTATTTTTGGAATTGTGCCTTGTGTGGGTCTATTACGTCATTTTGTAATGCCATTTATAAATATAAGCAAAGACAAGAAGCTTATGTTATTTTGCAGTTATAGTCATTCCATATATATTCACATAGTGGATTATGCATATTTCCTAACCCTTTCAAGAAGGGCGCACCAACTGATAAGACCCCATTACCTAAGGCTGAACTATACAAACATATTAGTAGAGTTTAATCCTAATGTGTATCACAAGCTGGTATCTTATGTGTGCAGCTATAATGTCCCTAGTGAATCATTTTACTGTTGGATGATTAACCGAGCAAAATTTACAGTGGCTCCTACTGCATAAAATGAAAACCAAGGATGGAGGGAGAGAGCAAAGCAGCTTAGTGGAAAATGGGCATCTATGCACGATATGGGGTATTTACCCCTTCATTGCCCCTTGTGTTCTGTGCAAGGATAGGTTAATGCAAGTGTCACATTGCAGTGAATTAACCTGCTATAATATGGTTAAGCAAATTCACTGTTATACAAATACACACACACACAGACACATACACATACACACATACACACACACACACACACAGAGACACTCACTAAGACACACACTCACTCAGACACACACACACACAGACACATACACACATACACACACATACAGACACTCACTAAGACACACACTCACTCAGACACACACACACAGACACATACACAGACACACATACACACACACACAGACACTCACTCACTCAGACACACAAACACACACAGACACATACACACATACAGACACTCACTAAGACACACACACACAGACACATACACAGACACACATACACACACACATACACACAGACACTCACTAAGACACACACTCACTCAGACACACAAACACACACAGACACATACACACACACACAGACACTCACTAAGACACACACTCACTCAGACACACACACACACACCTGGATAAACTTATTAAACCCTTTTTTTATAAACAGTGCTAATCCTTAAATTATCAAGCATCCCCTTATTGAGTTAATTTGCTTCATATGATCTAGTACTACACAGTAAATTTCTACTATAGTTGTTGCTTGGAAGACAATCCATGTATATCCATGATAGAGCTAATTGACTCGAAACACATAACATAACACAGACATTACCTAGGGGGAAAGAACACTAAAATACACTTCCACAGTGTGATGCACAAAAAAACTCAAGCTTGAACACATCACTGACTTACAAAAACCCACACGGAAAGCGGTGACTGACACAGAAACATAACATGTGCACCCACTACTGAGACAGCTGCAAGTGGTAAAGTTGTAATATGAGTCTGGGTCCCCTGCTCTGTATTAATACAAGGTATTAGGGGGTCTGATCCCCCTGTGTATAACTATAAGTCTGCAGGTTTGTTGCACGAGATAGTGTGTACGTATCCTTGCATTTGTGTTTAAGGGAGTGGACACCACTTGCTAACAGTTGCTTGCAGAACAGATGTTGGCTTGCAACTACATGTAATTCATTAGGATCGCTCCCTGCAGCTGCTCAGTGACACATAATACAGGTGGGAACAGCTGAGGAGTTAGCGGGATGAAGAGGGGGAGACAGTGTAATACTGGAGAGCCAAGGGAGGAACACTGGGGCTGTAGGATGGGTACAATGCATGAGGATATAAGAGGAAGACATAGAAGATGGAAGGAAAAACTTGAGGAACACACAGTAGGAAACATTTACAGAGAATGGAGGGAGAGAGCACGACACTGTACTGCTGAATACATACCTTATGCAGTTACACTGCTGTGAAATGTGTTGGTACTTCCGTAAGCATCTACTTTAACTTTCTCATAATTTTAATGAAAAAACTAAAGTAACTTTGTTGTGGAAAAATGATGGGCTAGATTATGAGTGGATCGATATTTATCGCTCCAGTGTTACTCTCTGCTAGAAGCCTTTTGCGCACGTTGAGTAGTGCTCGTATTACAAGTTGAAAGTAAAAAGTATTCACTTGCACACTAACCTGATGATCGCAAAAAGCTTAACTTCCAATGCTGCGTCCGTGTTAACGTATTACCGTAGACTTCAAACACAATCGCATTTTCTCAAGTGCACTAACCCGACATGAAAATATTAATATTTCACATTCCAATGTCCTTCACATTCATAAATAGATATTTCTAAATCTATATCTGATGCTTTTTGGTAAAATATATATCTATATATAATTATATATAGGTATTGATATATAAATATATATATATATATATTTAAAAATACATAGAACATTCCCCTATGTAAAGAACATTGGAATGTGAAATATTTACAGTAAATACACAAGGGTAAACAGGTCCCGCTAAATGCTGGGGAGGTACGCCGTTACCGCATTCAAAAAATCAATAGCCTCTTATAAAGTTTCAATAACCACTGTTACAACAAGCACATTAAAAAGTGAGAGACACCGCTCTCAAAAGGTCCCCTGGCGCGCGTTTCACATAGCGCTTCTTCAGAGGAAGAAGAGAGGGACCTGTCTACCCTTGATACTTGTGGTTAATCTTAACCTCTGCATTGCCAGAATATAAATAACTGCAGGGAAAGATAAAATTAAAGCAACTCCCGCTATAGAAGGAGTTTAGCCGCTCAGGAAACAGCCACATTATAGCTTCTGGCATATTTCTTAATCCTTAACACTGAACAGTTTAAGTGATTTTAACCTATTATGTATGTTGGTTTAACAGATTTTACATTTATTAAAGATGAGATAAATTAAGTATGAATGGAATCAACACTAATATAGTTCTTCAATTTGGGTAAAAGAGATTTTTTCTTTTGAGGTGCAACCTCTTCTTTGCAACTCATAAATTTATTTTGAGTGTTTTCCATTTGTCTTTACCCACTATGAGTGCTAGGCAATACATTACATTGATAAACAATTATAAACCAGCACCACTAGTGATTTATATATTAGTGCTATCGCCTAATATTTCTTTACATTATATCTAAATATGTATATGTGTTTGTGTGTGTATATATATATATATGTTTATATGTGTGTGTGTGTGTGTGTGTATATATATATGTTTATATGTGTGTGTGTGTGTGTGTATATATATATATATATATGTTTATATGTGTGTGTGTGTGTATATATATATATATATGTTTATATGTGTGTGTGTGTGTATATATATATATATGTTTATATGTGTGTACATGTGAATTTATATGTGTATAGAACTAATATAGTTATTCAATTTGGGTAAAAGACATTTTTCTTTTGAGGCGCAACCTCTTCTTTGCAACTCATACATTTATGGTACATATTTAGATATGTATATGTATGTATGTCTATGTTAAAGCCGTTTACCAACCTTTTTTCTAACCCCTGAGACCTCGTATCTTTAAGCCTTTATAACGTTTTGTGCAATATGTTTTTTTTTTTAAATAACTTTTATTAGATAGTGTTATTATGAGTGTAACTGTACATTTAAATGTATTTTTGATGTATTTTGTGACACTTTTTTGTTCCGCATAAAAGTTAACCAGAGTTCTGAGGTCACGGTAACAATTCTAGCGTAAATCGTGATTGTGCTCAAGTGTTCGCATTTACTTTTAACTTGTAATACGAGCGCTACTTCTGACACGTGCAAACAGCTGCAATAATCCCGATATCGTTCGCACTAAACAGTTAGCGCGCCCTTCATAATCTGGCCCTATATGTCATAATTTGCTACATCATTTTTGCCATTATCATTTTTACACTACTTACAACCTGAAAGAAGGGGGTTAAACTCATAAATAAAGTCCTGCTTGAACTGCTGGTCCTGAGCAGGAAACAGCCGATGAGGCAACTGCTTCTGGCAGACACACAACCCCATCAAACAACTGTGTTCAGATCTAAAACCCCAGTGTTTGTGGTTCCTGAATGGGACTTTACCTATGTGTTTATCTGTTCTGTGGAGCGGATAAGCAAAGAGTTGTAATTTTTGCACTGAAACGTCCCTTTCAGTAAATTATTTATTTATTATTGTTAGCAATAAAGTCACTCGAAACTTGTTAATTCCCCCCCCCCCCTCATTTGGAGTGGCAGAACTATATGCAGCAAAACCAGTGCACACATTGTAATTCAGTGTGTTCTAGGAAACACGCTTATTAACTTGTGATGAGAGTGCGAATGTCTCACTGAATTACATACACCACTTCCCTGACAAGAATCACACTATAACATTTCAGAATAATTTTGATCCATTATCTGAAGCAAAGTGATTTAAAAATGCATTAAACAACACTTAGATCTAGAAGTAAAAATAGAATCAAGTTCAATCATTTTAAATCTTCTTAAATGCCTGTTTATTTTCCAAGGGAAGCTAGTAAACTGCAGTGAATATTTGCTAATTTGTCTCAGCTAGAGTAGGAAATAATATATTCCCCACAGTAAATATTTACCTCCCGTATCAGTTTACTGCCTTTGTTTTATTAATTAGCAGAACGCTGTAAGAAATATATTACTTGCTATAAAATCTCATAGTAAAATGTAGTTTTTTGTGTGCTATCTTCACAACTTACCTAAATAGTGAGCTCCACTACTTGACTATAGATGCTCAGTAAAAAAACTAAATTACACTGTACATTAGTTATTTTGCTGGAAAATACAATGTTTTTGCTGTAAAAAAATTGTGCTTGTCTCATGCTCCTTAGAGAGGCAGGCTGGAAGTCATATTCTGTAGCTTAAAGGGACATGATTTGGACAGAGCTTGCAATTTTTAAACAGCTTTACAATTTACTTCTATTTTCAAATTTGCTTCATTCTCTTGGTAGCTTTTGTTGAAGGACCTGTAATGTATTAATGGGAGCTAGCTGAATACTTTGAGTGAGCCAATGCGCTCATATATGCGCAGCCACCAATCAGCAGCTTGATAGGTAAGCAGCACACTAATTAGCATCTGCATAGACTGTAAGAACAATACCGAGCATGGGGTCGATCCGATATAAATCGTCGCCCGCAAAAGCCGGCGACGCCAATAATTGCGCGGATTTGGTATCCTATATACGGCGTAAGCTAGAAGTTACGCGCGTATATTTCTGCCGTCGCCCGCAGTTTTTTGGGCCATAGGCAGGTATACCAAACCCGCGCAGTTTGGTATCCAATATGCAGCGTAAGGACTTACGTGGCGAAAATGGAGAAAACTTACTCCATTTTCACCTCGCCACAAAAAGCAGCCGTAAGAAGCCTTACGCTGACTATTGGAGCCCCGTAACTCCCTAAACTAACTAGAAAATAAACCTAACACCTAACGCATGCGCAATGTCTATCTCCCTGTCAACCGCGATCTGCTAAAATAAACCTAACACCTAACGCATGCGCAATGTCTATCTCCCTATCAACCGCGATCTGCTAAAATAAACCTAACACCTAACGCATGCGCAATGTCTATCTCCCTGTCAACCGCGATCCCCCCCCCCCCGAAATCCCTAATAAAGTTATTACCCCCTAAACCGCCGCTCCCGGACCCCGCCGCCATCTACATAAACTAACTCCCTACTGTGAGCCTCTAAAACCGCCGCCATCTACCTTATCTATCCCCTAATCTGACCCCTTACACCGCCGCCACCTATATAAAAATTATTAACCCCTAATCTAATCCCCCTATACCGCCGCCAGCTATATTAATATTATTAACCCCTAATGTAAGCCCCTTACACCGCCGCCATCTCTATTAAAATGATTAACCCCTAATTTAATCTACCTACCCCGCCGCCAGCTATATTATCTATATTAACCCTAAGTATATTATAGTTAATATAGTTATTACATTATATATATTAACTATATTAACCCTAATTATATTAGGGTTAATATAGTTACTATAGTATTTATATTAACTATATTAACTCTATCTAACACTAACACCCCTAACTATATTTATATTAAATTAATCTAATTAATTTATAAACTAAAATATTCCTATTTAAATCTAAATACTTACCTATAAAATAAACCCTAAGATAGCTACAATATAATTAATAATTACATTGTAGCTATGTTAGGGTTAATATTTATTTTACAGGTAAATTGTTAATTATTTTAACTAGGTATAATAGATATTAAATAGTTATTAACTATTTAATATCTACCTAGTTAAAATAATTACCCAATTACCTGTAAAATAAATCCTAACCTAAGTTATAAATACACCTACACTATCAATAAATTAAATAAAGTACAAACATCTATCTAAAAATACAATTAAATTAACTAAACTAAATTACAAAAAAAAAACATAATTTATGCTTACCTGATAAATTCCTTTCTTCTGTAGTGTGATCAGTCCACGGGTCATCATTACTTGTGGGATATTAACTGCTCCCCTACAGGAAGTGCAAGAGGATTCACCCAGCAGAGTTGCTATATAGCTCCTCCCCTCTACGTCACCTCCAGTCATTCGACCAAGGACCAACGAGAAAGGAGAAGCCAAGGGTGTAGTGGTGACTGGAGTATAATTTAAAAAATATTTACCTGCCTTAAAAAACAGGGCGGGCCGTGGACTGATCACACTACAGAAGAAAGGAATTTATCAGGTAAGCATAAATTATGTTTTCTTCTGTTAAGTGTGATCAGTCCACGGGTCATCATTACTTGTGGGATACCAATACCAAAGCAAAAGTACACGGATGACGGGAGGGATAGGCAGGCTCTTTATACAGAAGGAACCACTGCCTGAAGAACCTTTCTCCCAAAAATAGCCTCCGAGGAAGCAAAAGTGTCAAATTTGTAAAATTTGGAAAAAGTATGAAGCGAAGACCAAGTTGCAGCCTTGCAAATCTGTTCAACAGAGGCCTCATTCTTAAAGGCCCAAGTGGAAGCCACAGCTCTAGTGGAATGAGCTGTAATTCTTTCAGGAGGCTGCTGTCCAGCAGTCTCATAAGCTAAACGAATTATGCTACGAAGCCAAAAAGAGAGAGAGGTAGCAGAAGCTTTTTGACCTCTCCTCTGACCAGAGTAAACGACAAACAGGGAAGACGTTTGTCGAAAATCTTTAGTTGCCTGTAAATAAAATTTAAGGGCACGAACTACATCCAGATTGTGCAAAAGACGTTCCTTCCTCGAAGAAGGATTTGGGCACAAGGATGGAACAACAATCTCCTGATTGATATTCCTGTTAGTGACTACCTTAGGTAAGAACCCAGGCTTAGTACGCAGAACTACCTTATCCGAGTGAAAAATCAAATAAGGAGAATCACAATGTAAGGCTGATAACTCAGAGACTCTTCGAGCCGAGGAAATAGCCATTAAAAATAGAACTTTCCAAGATAACAACTTTATATCAATGGAATGAAGGGGTTCAAACGGAACACCCTGTAAAACGTTAAGAACAAGGTTTAAACTCCATGGTGGAGCCACAGCTTTAAACGCAGGTTTAATCCTGGCCAAAGCCTGACAAAAAGCCTGAACGTCTGGAACTTCTGACAGACGCTTGTGTAACAGAATGGACAGAGCTGAGATCTGTCCCTTTAAGGAACTAGCGGATAACCCCTTTTCTAAACCTTCTTGTAGAAAAGACAATATCCTAGGAATCCTAACCTTACTCCAAGAGTAACCTTTGGATTCGCACCAATATAGGTATTTACGCCATATTTTATGGTAAATCTTTCTGGTGACAGGCTTCCTAGCCTGTATTAAGGTATCAATAACTGACTCAGAAAAACCACGCTTTGATAAGATCAACCGTTCAATTTCCAAGCAGTCAGCTTCAGAGAAGTTAGATTTTGATGTTTGAAAGGACCCTGAATCAGAAGGTCCTGTTTCAGAGGTAACGACCAAGGTGGACAGAATGACATGTCCACCAGATCTGTATACCAAGTCCTGCGTGGCCATGCAGGCGCTATTAGAATCACTGATGCTTTCTCCTGTTTGATTCTGGCAATCAATCGAGGAAGCATCGGGAAAGGTGGAAACACATAAGCCATCCTGAAGGTCCATGGTGCTGTCAAGGCATCTATCAGGACCGCTCCCGGATCCCTGGATCTGGACCCGTAGCGCGGAAGCTTGGCGTTCTGTCGAGACGCCATGAGATCTATCTCTGGTTTGCCCCAACGTGGAAGTATTTGGGCAAAGACCTCTGGATGAAGTTCCCACTCCCCCGGATGAAAAGTCTGACGACTTAAGAAATCCGCCTCCCAGTTCTCCACTCCCGGGATGTGGATTGCAGACAGGTGGCAAGAGTGAGACTCTGCCCAGCGAATTATCTTCGATACTTCCATCATTGCTAGGGAGCTTCTTGTCCCTCCCTGATGGTTGATATAAGCTACAGTCGTGATGTTGTCCGACTGGAACCTGATGAACCCCCGAGTTGCTAACTGGGGCCAAGCCAGAAGAGCATTGAGGACTGCTCTCAATTCCAGAATGTTTATTGGAAGAAGACTCTCCTCCTGATTCCATAGTCCCTGAGCCTTCAGAGAATTCCAGACAGCGCCCCAACCTAGTAGGCTGGCGTCTGTTGTTACAATTGACCAGTCTGGCCTGCTGAATGGCATTCCCCTGGACAGATGTGGCCGATAAAGCCACCATAGAAGAGAATTTCTGGTCTCTTGAATGGAATGAAGGACACGGCATGCATTTTGAAGTTTTGTTAACCTGTCCTCTGTCAGGTAAATCTTCATTTCTACAGAATCTATCAGAGTCCCCAGGAAGGGAACTCTTGTGAGTGGAAAGAGAGAACTTTTCTCTTCGTTCACTTTCCATCCATGCGACCTTAGAAATGCCAGTACTATCTCTGTATGAGATTTGGCAGTTTGAAAGCTTGAAGCTTGTATCAGTATGTCGTCTAAGTACGGAGCTACTGAAATTCCTCGCGGTCTTAGTACCGCCAGAAGAGTGCCCAGAACCTTTGTGAAGATTCTTGGAGCCGTAGCCAGTCCGAATGGAAGAGCTACAAACTGGTAATGCCTGTCTAAAAAGGCAAACCTTAGATACCGGTAATGACTTCTGTGAATCGGTATGTGAAGGTAAGCATCCTTTAAATCCACTGTGGTCAAGTACTGACCCTCTTGGATCATGGGCAAAATTGTTCGAATAGTTTCCATCTTGAACGATGGAACTCTTAGGAATTTGTTTAGGATCTTTAAATCCAAGATTGGCCTGAAGGTTCCCTCTTTTTGGGAACTACAAACAGATTTGAGTAAAACCCTTGTCCTTGTTCCAACCGCGGAACTGGATGGATCACTCCCATTAATAAAAGATCTTGTACGCAGCGTAGAAACGCTTCCTTCTTTGTTAGGTTTGTTGACAACCTTGACAGATGAAATCTCCCTCTTGGGGGAGAGGATTTGAAGTCCAGAAGGTATCCCTGAGATATGATCTCTAACGCCCAGGGATCCTGAACATCTCTTGCCCAAGCCTGGGCGAAGAGGGAAAGTCTGCCCCCCACTAGATCCGGTCCCGGATCGGGGGCCCTCAATTCATGCTGTCTTAGGGGCAGCAGCAGGTTTTCTGGCCTGTTTGCCCCTGTTCCAGGACTGGTTAGGTTTCCAGCCTTGTCTGTAGCGAGCAACAGCTCCTTCCTGTTTTGGTGCAGAGGAAGTTGATGCTGCTCCTGCTTTGAAATTACGAAAGGAACGAAAATTGGACTGTCTAGCCTTGGCTTTGGCCTTGTCCTGAGGCAGGGCATGACCTTTACCTCCTGTAATGTCATCAATAATCTCTTTCAAGCCGGGCCCGAATAAGGTCTGCCCTTTGAAAGGAATATTAAGCAATTTAGATTTAGACGTAACATCAGCTGACCAGGATTTTAGCCACAGAGCTCTGCGTGCCTGAATGGCGAATCCTGAATTTTTAGCCGCAAGTTTAGTTAAATGTACTACGGCATCTGAAATAAATGAATTAGCTAACTTAAGGAATTTAAGTTTGTGTGTGATGTCATCTAGTGTGGAAGATTGAAGTGTCTCTTCCAGAGACTCAAACCAAAATGCTGCTGCAGCCGTGACAGGCGCAATACATGCAAGAGGTTGCAATATAAACCCTTGTTGAACAAACATTTTCTTAAGGTAACCCTCTAATTTTTTATCCATTGGATCTGAAAAAGCACAGCTATCCTCCACTGGGATAGTGGTACGCTTAGCTAAAGTAGAAACTGCTCCCTCCACCTTAGGGACCATTTGCCATAAGTCCCGTGTGGCGGCGTCTATTGGAAACATTTTTCTGAATATAGGAGGGGGTGAGAAAGGCACACCGGGTCTATCCCACTCCTTAGTAACAATGTCAGTAAGTCTCTTAGGTATAGGAAAAACGTCAGTACTCGTCGGTACCGCAAAATATTTATCCAACCTACACATTTTTTCTGGGATTGCAACTGTGTTACAATCATTCAGAGCCGCTAATACCTCCCCTAGTAACACACGGAGGTTCTCAAGCTTAAATTTAAAATTTGAAATGTCTGAGTCCAGTTTATTTGGATCAGAACCGTCACCCACAGAATGAAGCTCTCCGTCTTCACGTTCTGCAAACTGTGACGCAGTATCAGACATGGCCCTTGCATTATCAGCGCACTCTGTTCTCATCCCAGAGTGATCACGTTTACCTCTTAGTTCTGGTAGTTTAGCCAAAACCTCAGTCATAACAGTAGCCATATCTTGTAATGTGATTTGTAATGGCCGCCCAGATGCACTCGGCGCTACAATATCACGCACCTCCTGAGCGGGAGATGCAGGTACTGACACGTGAGGCGAGTTAGTCGGCATAACTCTCCCCTCGTTGTTTGGTGAAATATGTTCAATTTGTACAGATTGACTATTTTTTAAAGTAGCATCAATACATTTAGTACATAAATTTCTATTGGGCTCCACTTTGGCATTAACACATATAGCACAGAGATATTCCTCTGAATCAGACATGTTTAACACACTAGCAAATAAACAGCAACTTGGAAATACTTTTCAAAGTAATTTACAAATAATATGAAAACGAACTGTGCCTTTAAGAAGCACAGAAAATATTATAACAGATAAAATAATTAAGTTATAGCATCAATCTTTGTCAGAATATACAGTTTTAGCAAAGGATTGTTCCCCTCAGCAAATGATAACTAACCCAGGCAGCAGAAAAAAATACACAAATAAACGTTTTTTATATCACAGTCAATACAATCAGCACAGCTCTGCTGTGAATGATTACTTCCCTCAAAAAAGACTCTTGAGATCCCTGAACTCTGTAGAGATGAACCGGATCATGCAGGAAGAAAATGAACCTCTGACTGAGTTTTTCTGATGCATAGTGAAAGCACCAAAATGGCCCCTCCCCCACACACATAACAGTGAGAGGGATCAGTGAACTGCTCTAATTTAAATCAAAACTATTGCCAAGTGGAAAAAAAGTGCCCAAAACATTTTTTCACCCAGTACCTCAGAGAAAAAAACGTTTTTACATGCCAGCAAAAAAACGTTTTACCTCAATAATTAATTGTCATTTAAAACCTATTGCAAGTCCCTGCAAAATAGGTTAAGTCTATGTATACAGTTTAAAAGCCAGAGAAGTACCATTTCCCAGAAAACTGAAGTGTAAAATATACATACATGACAGCCTGATATCAGCTACATCTACTGCATTCAAGGCTGAGTTTACATTATAACGGTATGGCAGGATTTTCTCATCAATTCCATGTCAGAAAATAATAAACTGCTACATACCTCTTTGCAGATTAATCTGCCTGCTGTCCCCTGATCTGAAGTTTACCTCTCCTCAGATGGCCGAGAAACAGCAATATGATCTTAACTACTCCGGCTAAAATCATAGAAAAACTCAGGTAGATTCTTCTTCAAATTCTACCAGAGAAGGAATAACACACTCCGGTGCTATTATAAAATAACAAACTTTTGATTGAAGATATAAAAACTAAATATATCACCATAGTCCTCTCACACATCCTATCTAGTCGTTGGGTGCAAGAGAATGACTGGAGGTGACGTAGAGGGGAGGAGCTATATAGCAACTCTGCTGGGTGAATCCTCTTGCACTTCCTGTAGGGGAGCAGTTAATATCCCACAAGTAATGATGACCCGTGGACTGATCACACTTAACAGAAGAAACAAACACTAAATTACTAAAAATAAAAAAAAGATTACAAGATTTTTAAGCTAATTACACCTATTCTAAGCCCCCTAATAAAATAATAAACCCCCAAAATAAAAAAAATTCCCTGCCCTATTCTAAATTAAACATATTTCAAAGCTCTTTACCTTACCAGCCCTTAAAAGGGCCTTTTGTGGGGCATGCCCCAAAGAATTCAGCTCTTTTGCATTCAACAAATACAATCCCCCCCCCCATTACAACCCACCACCCACATACCCCTATTCTAAACCCACCCAAACCCCCCTTAAAAAAGCCTAACACTACCCCCCTGAAGATCTCCCTACCTTGTCTTCACCACACCGGGCCGAACTCCTGATCCGATCCGGGCGATGTCGTCCTCCAAGCGGCAAAGAAGAATTCTTCCTCCGGCGATGTCATCCTCCAAGCGGCAAAGAAGAATTCTTCCTCCGGCGACGTCTTCCTCCAAGCGGCAGCAAAGTCTTCATTCTTCCGGCGGCATCTTCAATCTTCTTTCTTCGCTCCGCCGCCGCGGAGCATCCATCCCGGCCGACTGCTAAACTTGGAATGAGGTACCTTTAAATGACGTCATCCAAGATGGCGTCCGCCGAATTCCGATTGGCTGATAGGATTCTATCAGCCAATCGGAATTAAGTTAAAAAAATCTGATTGGCTGATTGAATCAGCCAATCAGATTCAAGTTCAATCCGATTGGCTGATCCAATCAGCCAATCAGATTGAGCTCGCATTCTATTGGCTGATCGGAACAGCCAATAGAATGCGAGCTCAATCTGATTGGCTGATTGGATCAGCCAATCGGATTGAACTTGAATCTGATTGGCTGATTCAATCAGCCAATCAGATTTTTTTAACTTAATTCCGATTGGCTGATAGAATCCTATCAGCCAATCGGAATTCGGCGGACGCCATCTTGGATGACGTCATTTAAAGGTACCTCATTCCAAGTTTAGCAGTCGGCCGGGATGGATGCTCCGCGGCGGCGGAGCGAAGAAAGAAGATTGAAGATGCCGCCGGAAGAATGAAGACTTTGCTGCCGCTTGGAGGAAGACGTCGCCGGAGGAAGAATTCTTCTTTGCCGCTTGGAGGATGACATCGCCGGAGGAAGAATTCTTCTTTGCCGCTTGGAGGACGACATCGCCCGGATCGGATCAGGAGTTCGGCCCGGTGTGGTGAAGACAAGGTAGGGAGATCTTCAGGGGGGTAGTGTTAGGCTTTTTTAATGGGGGTTTGGGTGGGTTTAGAATAGGGGTATGTGGGTGGTGGGTTGTAATGGGGGGGGGGATTGTATTTGTTGAATGCAAAAGAGCTGAATTCTTTGGGGCATGCCCCACAAAAGGCCCTTTTAAGGGCTGGTAAGGTAAAGAGCTTTGAAATATGTTTAATTTAGAATAGGGCAGGGAATTTTTTTTATTTTGGGGGTTTATTATTTTATTAGGGGGCTTAGAATAGGTGTAATTAGCTTAAAAATCTTGTAATCTTTTTTTTATTTTTTGTAATTTAGTGTTTGTTTTTTTTTGTAATTTAGTTTAGTTAATTTAATTGTATTTTTAGATAGATGTTTGTACTTTATTTAACTTATTGATAGTGTAGGTGTATTTATAACTTAGGTTAGGATTTATTTTACAGGTAATTGGGTAATTATTTTAACTAGGTAGATATTAAATAGTTAATAACTATTTAATATCTATTATACCTAGTTAAAATAATTAACAATTTACCTGTAAAAACATAATTTATGCTTACCTGATAAATTCCTTTCTTCTGTAGTGTGATCAGTCCACGGGTCATCATTACTTGTGGGATATTAACTGCTCCCCTACAGGAAGTGCAAGAGGATTCACCCAGCAGAGTTGCTATATAGCTCCTCCCCTCTACGTCACCTCCAGTCATTCGACCAAGGACCAACGAGAAAGGAGAAGCCAAGGGTGTAGTGGTGACTGAAGTATAATTTAAAAAATATTTACCTGCCTTAAAAAACAGGGCGGGCCGTGGACTGATCACACTACAGAAGAAAGGAATTTATCAGGTAAGCATAAATTATGTTTTCTTCTGTTAAGTGTGATCAGTCCACGGGTCATCATTACTTGTGGGATACCAATACCAAAGCAAAAGTACACAGATGACGGGAGGGATAGGCAGGCTCTTTATACAGAAGGAACCACTGCCTGAAGAACCTTTCTCCCAAAAATAGCCTCCGAGGAAGCAAAAGTGTCAAATTTGTAAAATTTGGAAAAAGTATGAAGCGAAGACCAAGTTGCAGCCTTGCAAATCTGTTCAACAGAGGCCTCATTCTTAAAGGCCCAAGTGGAAGCCACAGCTCTAGTGGAATGAGCTGTAATTTTTTCAGGAGGCTGCTGTCCAGCAGTCTCATAAGCTAAACGAATTATGCTACGAAGCCAAAAAGAGAGAGAGGTAGCAGAAGCTTTTTGACCTCTCCTCTGACCAGAGTAAACGACAAACAGGGAAGACGTTTGTCGAAAATCTTTAGTTGCCTGTAAATAAAATTTAAGGGCACGAACTACATCCAGATTGTGCAAAAGACGTTCTTTCCTCGAAGAAGGATTTGGGCACAAGGATGGAACAACAATCTCCTGATTGATATTCCTGTTAGTGACTACCTTAGGTAAGAACCCAGGCTTAGTACGCAGAACTACCTTATCCGAGTGAAAAATCAAATAAGGAGAATCACAATGTAAGGCTGATAACTCAGAGACTCTTCGAGCCGAGGAAATAGCCATTAAAAATAGAACTTTCCAAGATAACAACTTTATATCAATGGAATGAAGGGGTTCAAACGGAACACCCTGTAAAACGTTAAGAACAAGGTTTAAACTCCATGGTGGAGCCACAGCTTTAAACACAGGTTTAATCCTGGCCAAAGCCTGACAAAAAGCCTGAACGTCTGGAACTTCTGACAGACGCTTGTGTAACAGAATGGACAGAGCTGAGATCTGTCCCTTTAAGGAACTAGCGGATAACCCCTTTTCTAAACCTTCTTGTAGAAAAGACAATATCCTAGGAATCCTAACCTTACTCCAAGAGTAACCTTTGGATTCGCACCAATATAGGTATTTACGCCATATTTTATGGTAAATCTTTCTGGTAACAGGCTTCCTAGCCTGTATTAAGGTATCAATAACTGACTCAGAAAAACCACACTTTGATAAGATCAAGCGTTCAATTTCTAAGCAGTCAGCTTCAGAGAAGTTAGATTTTGATGTTTGAAAGGACCCTGAATCAGAAGGTCCTGTTTCAGAGGTAACGACCAAGGTGGACAGAATGACATGTCCACCAGATCTGTATACCAAGTCCTGCGTGGCCATGCAGGCACTATTAGAATCACTGATGCTTTCTCCTGTTTGATTCTGGCAATCAATCGAGGAAGCATCGGGAAAGGTGGAAACACATAAGCCATCCTGAAGGTCCATGGTGCTGTCAAGGCATCTATCAGGACCGCTCCCGGATCCCTGGATCTGGACCCGTAGCGCGGAAGCTTGGCGTTCTGTCGAGACGCCATGAGATCTATCTCTGGTTTGCCCCAACGTCGAAGTATTTGGGCAAAGACCTCTGGATGAAGTTCCCACTCCCCCGGATGAAAAGTCTGACGACTTAAGAAATCCGCCTCCCAGTTCTCCACTCCCGGGATGTGGATTGCAGACAGGTGGCAAGAGTGAGACTCTGCCCAGCGAATTATCTTCGATACTTCCATCATTGCTAGGGAGCTTCTTGTCCCTCCCTGATGGTTGATATAAGCTACAGTCGTGATGTTGTCCGACTGGAACCTGATGAACCCCCGAGTTGCTAACTGGGGCCAAGCCAGAAGAGCATTGAGGACTGCTCTCAATTCCAGAATGTTTATTGGAAGAAGACTCTCCTCCTGATTCCATAGTCCCTGAGCCTTCAGAGAATTCCAGACAGCGCCCCAACCTAGTAGGCTGGCGTCTGTTGTTACAATTGACCAGTCTGGCCTGCTGAATGGCATTCCCCTGGACAGATGTGGCCGATAAAGCCACCATAGAAGAGAATTTCTGGTCTCTTGAATGGAATGAAGGACACGGCATGCATTTAGAAGTTTTGTTAACCTGTCCTCTGTCAGGTAAATCTTCATTTCTACAGAATCTATCAGAGTCCCCAGGAAGGGAACTCTTGTGAGTGGAAAGAGAGAACTTTTCTCTTCGTTCACTTTCCATCCATGCGACCTTAGAAATGCCAATACTATCTCTGTATGAGATTTGGCAGTTTGAAAGCTTGAGGCTTGTATCAGTATGTCGTCTAAGTACGGAGTTACTGAAATTCCTCGTGGTCTTAGTACCGCCAGAAGAGTGCCCAAAACCTTTGTGAAGATTCTTGGAGCCGTAGCCAGTCCGAATGGAAGAGCTACAAACTGGTAATGCCTGTCTAAAAAGGCAAACCTTAGATACCGGTAATGACTTCTGTGAATCGGTATGTGAAGGTAAGCATCCTTTAAATCCACTGTGGTCAAGTACTGACCCTCTTGGATCATGGTCAAAATTGTTCGAATAGTTTCCATCTTGAACGATGGAAATCTTAGGAATTTGTTTAGGATCTTTAAATCCAAGATTGGCCTGAAGGTTCCCTCTTTTTTGGGAACTACAAACAGATTTGAGTAAAACCCTTGTCCTTGTTCCAACCGCGGAACTGGATGGATCACTCCCATTAATAAAAGATCTTGTACGCAGCGTAGAAACGCTTCCTTCTTTGTTAGGTTTGTTGACAACCTTGACAGATGAAATCTCCCTCTTGGGGGAGAGGATTTGAAGTGCAGAAGGTATCCCTGAGATATGATCTCTAACGCCCAGGGATCCTGAACATCTCTTGCCCAAGTCTGGGCGAAGAGGGAAAGTCTGCCCCCCACTAGATCCGGTCCCGGATCGGGGGCCCTCAATTCATGCTGTCTTAGGGGCAGCAGCAGGTTTTCTGGCCTGTTTGCCCCTGTTCCAGGACTGGTTAGGTTTCCAGCCTTGTCTGTAGCGAGCAACAGCTCCTTCCTGTTTTGGTGCAGAGGAAGTTGATGCTGCTCCTGCTTTGAAATTACGAAAGGAATGAAAATTGGACTGTCTAGCCTTGGCTTTGGCCTTGTCCTGAGGCAGGGCATGACCTTTACCTCCTGTAATGTCATCAATAATCTCTTTCAAGCCGGGCCCGAATAAGGTCTGCCCTTTGAAAGGAATATTAAGCAATTTAGATTTAGACGTAACATCAGCTGACCAGGATTTTAGCCACAGAGCTCTGCGTGCCTGAATGGCAAATCCTGAATTTTTAGCCGCAAGTTTAGTTAAATGTACTACGGCATCTGAAATAAATGAATTAGCTAACTTAAGGAATTTAAGTTTGTGTGTGATGTCATCTAGTGTGGATGATTGAAGTGTCTCTTCCAGAGACTCAAACCAAAATGCTGCTGCAGCCGTGACAGGCGCAATACATGCAAGAGGTTGCAATATAAACCCTTGTTGAACAAACATTTTCTTAAGGTAACCCTCTAATTTTTTATCCATTGGATCTGAAAAAGCACAGCTATCCTCCACTGGGATAGTGGTACGCTTAGCTAAAGTAGAAACTGCTCCCTCCACCTTAGGGACCGTTTGCCATAAGTCCCGTGTGGCGGCGTCTATTGGAAACATTTTTCTGAATATAGGAGGGGGTGAGAAAGGCACACCGGGTCTATCCCACTCCTTAGTAACAATGTCAGTAAGTCTCTTAGGTATAGGAAAAACGTCAGTACTCGTCGGTACCGCAAAATATTTATCCAACCTACACATTTTTTCTGGGATTGCAACTGTGTTACAATCATTCAGAGCCGCTAATACCTCCCCTAGTAACACACGGAGGTTCTCAAGCTTAAATTTAAAATTTGAAATGTCTGAGTCCAGTTTATTTGGATCAGAACCGTCACCCACAGAATGAAGCTCTCCGTCTTCACGTTCTGCAAACTGTGACGCAGTATCAGACATGGCCCTTGCATTATCAGCGCACTCTGTTCTCATCCCAGAGTGATCACGTTTACCTCTTAGTTCTGGTAGTTTAGCCAAAACTTCAGTCATAACAGTAGCCATATCTTGTAATGTGATTTGTAATGGCCGCCCAGATGCACTCGGCGCTACAATATCACGCACCTCCTGAGCGGGAGATGCAGGTACTGACACGTGAGGCGAGTTAGTCGGCATAACTCTCCCCTCGTTGTTTGGTGAAATATGTTCAATTTGTACAGATTGACTATTTT
Source organism: Bombina bombina (assembly GCF_027579735.1). Taxonomy (NCBI): domain Eukaryota; kingdom Metazoa; phylum Chordata; class Amphibia; order Anura; family Bombinatoridae; genus Bombina; species Bombina bombina. The sequence goes on from NC_069499.1 coordinate 1,387,594,323, forward strand.
TTAAAGTAGCATCAATACATTTAGTACATAAATTTCTATTGGGCTCCACTTTGGCATTAACACATATAGCACAGAGATATTCCTCTGAATCAGACATGTTTAACACACTAGCAAATAAACAGCAACTTGGAAATACTTTTCAAAGTAATTTACAAATAATATGAAAACGAACTGTGCCTTTAAGAAGCACAGAAAAATATTATAACAGATAAAATAATTAAGTTATAGCATCAATCTTTGTCAAAATATACAGTTTTAGCAAAGGATTGTTTCCCTCAGCAAATGATAACTAACCCTGAACTCTGTAGAGATGAACCGGATCATGCAGGAAGAAAATGAACCTCTGACTGAGTTTTTTCTGATGCATAGTAAAAGCACCAAAATGGCCCCTCCCCCACACACATAACAGTGAGAGGGATCAGTGAACTGCTCTAATTTAAATCAAAACTATTGCCAAGTGGAAAAAAAGTGCCCAAAATATTTTTTCACCCAGTACCTCAGAGAAAAAAACGTTTTTACATGCCAGCAAAAAAACGTTTTACCTCAATAATTAATTGTCATTTAAAACCTATTGCAAGTCCCTGCAAAATAGGTTAAGTCTATGTATACAGTTTAAAAGTCAGAGAAGTACCATTTCCCAGAAAACTGAAGTGTAAAATATACATACATGACAGCCTGATATCAGCTACATCTACTGCATTCAAGGCTGAGTTTACATTATAACGGTATGGCAGGATTTTCTCATCAATTCCATGTCAGAAAATAATAAACTGCTACATACCTCTTTGCAGATTAATCTGTCTGCTGTCCCCTGGTCTGAAGTTTACCTCTCCTCAGATGGCCGAGAAACAGCAATATGATCTTAACTACTCCGGCTAAAATCATAGAAAAACTCAGGTAGATTCTTCTTCAAATTCTACCAGAGAAGGAATAACACACTCCGGTGCTATTATAAAATAACAAACTTTTGATTGAAGATATAAAAACTAAATATATCACCATAGTCCTCTCACACATCCTATCTAGTCGTTGGGTGCAAGAGAATGACTGGGGGTGACGTAGAGGGGAGGAGCTATATAGCAACTCTGCTGGGTGAATCCTCTTGCACTTCCTGTAGGGGAGCAGTTAATATCCCACAAGTAATGATGACCCGTGGACTGATCACACTTAACAGAAGAAATAAATATTAACCCTAACATAGCTACAATGTAATTATTAATTATATTGTAGCTATCTTAGGGTTTATTTTATAGGTAAGTATTTAGATTTAAATAGGAATATTTTAGTTTATAAATTAATTAGATTAATTTAATATAAATTTAGTTAGGGTTAGATAGAGTTAATATAGTTAATATAAATACTATAGTAACTATATTAACCCTAATATAATTAGGGTTAATATAGTTAATATATATAATGTAATACCTATATTAACTATAATATACTTAGGGTTAATATAGATAATATAGCTGGCGGCAGGGTAGGTAGATTAAATTAGGGGTTAATCATTTTAATAGAGATGGCGGCGGTGTAAGGGGCTTACATTAGGGGTTAATAATTTTAATATAGATGGCGGCGGTGTTAGGGGCTCACTTTAGGGGGTTATAGATATAATATAGCTGGCGGCGGGGTACGGGAGCGGCGGTTTAGGGGTTAATAACTTTATTAGGTTGCGGCGGGGTAAAGGAGCGGCGGTTTAGGGGTTAATAGCTTTTTTATTGTTAGGCTAGTGAGGGGGGATAGCGGATAGAGGGTTAGACAGTGGGGGCTATGTTAGGGAGGCGTGTTAGACAGTGCGGGCTATGTTAGGGAGGCGTGTTAGACAGTGCGGGTGTTTTAGACTTTAGTCAGGTTTTATAGGCGCCGGCAGATTCTAACGTGGCGCAAGTCACTGGCGACGCCAGAAATTTGTACTTACGCAGATTTCTGGACATCGCTGGTTTGTGAGACTTACGGCACGTTAGCATCTGACGGCGACCTATATGGGATGGCTCGAGTTGCGAGCTGAAACTGCGGGCGACGCCGGTTCCCTCGCTTGCGCCGCAAACTGCGATCGATATCGGATCGCGCCCCATGTGTTTATCTCAGACTTAAAAATGGCTAAGTAGCCCCAATTTTATTGCAAAGTACATTAAATATTGCAGTTAAAGGAACACTAAAGTCAAAATTAAACTTTCATGATTCAGATAGAGCAGGCAATTCTAAACAACTTTCCTATTCACTTCCATTATATAAATATGCACAATATTTTTATATGAACATTTTCTGTAGCGCCATCTCCTACTGATCATGTGCAAGATTTACAGAATATGTCATTTAGTGATTGGCTGGTGGCTATCACATGATGCAGAGAAGGAAAATGTAACTAACTTTAAAATTTGTCAGAAAAAAAATGTGCTTGTGCAGTGTCTTTTTATTATGCATTTGTTCACAATGTTATTCTGTTGTGTTTAGTTCTCCTTTAATGTCCCATACAACCATTTTAATGTGATCTAAAACGGGGTGCGATTGACAGAAATTTGCACATATTAAAAAACATATATAATTTTTTTCTTGTATCCCTGCGACTGAAAATTATCTGCGTACAAACAAAATCTTTTTAGAAGCATTTAAAGACTGAAATGATGATCCCACAATACATATAATTTTATAAATCCAGAGCAGCCAGAGACACTGCTTTAAACCCTTTATAATATAAGTAACCGGTCACCATTACTGTGGCCACATATAAACAAGCTTGTGTATTTCTCTAAGCAATGCCTATAACATACTGTGAAGCATTGTTAGATATACAGAAAAGCACAGGCAAACTGCAACATAATCCAGTATGGGGGAATTACAATCAAGCCCCTGTGGGAGGGGGTTCTGTGGATAAACCTCAGTTTACTCAAATAAATTACAGGGGGGGAATATAACATAAATAATGAAATAAAATCCCATTGTCTAAACATTTTACACAGGATTTAACTGGGTGACTAAAGTTCCTTTAATATCAATGATTTTCCTATAGAAGTTTGCACACACAGACACACAAGCAAAATAACTGTATTCAGCAGCACAGACTCTTTTCCATGTGCAAAACTAAATAAAATGTTTCCAGATGAATGGTGGTTCTAATCAGGTAGTCTGAAGCCAGCACTGTGACCAGATGCGGACCCATATCAAGTGACAGAAGGCAGATGGGGCCTGTGGAGTAGTCTGACAAGCTAGTTGTTAAAGGGAAATAACTATAATTGTATGATGTAGTGATAAGGATTTATAACATGTAAATATAAGATATGACATTGCAGCTCCTGTCTCACTACATGTGGGGTCAGCTCTCTTGTAAAGCTTTGCATGCTGGGACAGCAGTGGCTGAGAATGTTAAGGAATGACAGGGAACCAGATCAACTGAAATGACGCGTAACCTACAAACATATTAAATCAACCATAGTCTGTATTCTGTAAGATAAGATGAAGATATATAGAACAACCCGGAGGGAAGATATAGGAAGATGATATCACTTACTGGGGCAGATGAGGGCCTCCTTGGCAGTGATACTCTTATTACACACAAAGCACATGGTGGTACCCGAGATGGTGATGGTGGTGAAGAGGTGCCCATTAGTATAACGTGTGTCTTTCTCCTTTGCTTCCTTCTCTCGTTCCTTCATCTTCTCTTTCTCTTTGTTCTGAAGAGATAGGAAAAAGGCAATTAATGTTACCTGCAAATCCCATATGAGAGTGGGTGGGATTATATTACTGCCTGTGCACATTACATACATGCATTAAGTTCAGTGCCTGTGCTACGTTCCTCCTTGCTATAATATGTCAGACCTTACTTATTAGCAGACACAAATGCCACAGTACCAGACCTGGCAGTGGTGCGGGGTTCTTGCTACAGAAGCACTACAGACTGAACGTTTGCTCCATGTCTGGAGCAATTTTTGTTTCAGAGTTCTGCAGTCGCCTTGGAATACGACAAATGTGTGCAGCATATGGAGCGCCCTATGTATTTGTTTCTTTCTCAGCAGTACTGCTCTGGCTCATCTCATTTGTTCATTTTGCATTTATAGTGAGCAAAGGAATAGGACAGAAATACCAGGAACTTAAAGGGATATAAAACACAATATTTTTTTTTCATGATTCAGATAGAGTATACAGTTTTAAACAACTTTCCAATTTACGGTATTTCTATTATCAATTTTGTTTGTTCTTTTGTTATCAATTGTTGAACAGCAGGAAGGTAAGTTCAGGAGTGTGCACGTCTGCAGTACTATATGGTAGCAGCTTTGCAACAATGTTATACATTAACAAGAGCACTAGATGGCCGTACTATTCCCTGTTATGTAGTGCTCCAGACGTGCACGCTACCTATCTGGATATCTCTTCAGCAAAGAATAACAAGCGAAGAAAGCAAATTTGATAATAGAAGTACATGATTAGGGACTCTGAGTGTTCTTCCGCTAGATGCAAAGATGGTGCCTGTACTAAGATATCTTCCAGGTAAGGCGCTACTGCAATACCTTGTGTTCTGGCAATGGTTAGAAGAGCCCCCAGAACCTTTGTAATTTTATAAAATAACAAAATATACAAAGGGACAAAGAGGCAATAGCCAAAGACAGGATAGATGACAATGTACGGTTGTCCTATTAAGCGGGACAGTCAACAAATTGATTGCATAGCATGACAATTTACTTCAATAATCAGTTTTACTTTTGGCAGCAATGTTTATAGAAATGTTACACATAGTTGCAAACACTGCTGCCATACAATGCTAAAGTTATATGCACACTCCTGATCTCCTACCAGTCTACCCAGGTTTACTCTTTCACAAAGGATACAAAACGCACAATGCAAATTTAATAATAGAAGTGAATTTGAAAGTTGTTTAAAATTGTATCCATCCGAATTATGAAAGAAATTTTTTTGGGTTTCAAGTCCCTTTCAATATGCAGCATGGCCCTTTTGAGAGGATGTGTGCTTCAAACACTGCCCTTAATAAAATTGTGCTTTTTTCAGAAATGGGACAAATGATTAGGTTTATGCAGCCGATTAAAAACCATTGTAATTCAGTATTTTCTATGACTGTTAAAACATTTTAAAAATGTTATTGCTTAAAAAAAAAAAAAAAATGAACTGATATGTAGATATATTGTTTATTAACGTATTCAGTGAACATGATTAACAGCATTTTATCTTCATTTAAAGGGACAGTAAAGTTTTATGATTCAGACAGAGCATGCAGTTTTACTTCTATGCTTATGTAAGTCCAGGAACAACAATGCACTAGCATTGCAACAATGCACTAGCTAGCTGCTAATTGGTGACGGAACATATATACATATTTCTTGTCGTTGGCTCACCTGTTGTGTTCAGCTAGCTTTCTGTAGTGCATTGCTGCTGCTTGTTGATTATGCAAATCTACTGTGTTGACTGGTCCTTTAAGGAGCAGCAGTCTTAAGACCGCTGCTTCTTAAAAGGATAGTCTAGTCAAAATTAAACTTTAATTATTCAGATAGGACATGTAATTTTAATCAACTTTCCAATTTACTTTTATCATCAAATTTGCTTTTTTCTCTTGGTATTCATAGTTTAAACTAAACCTAGGTAGGCTCATATGCTAATTTCTAAGCCCTTGAGGGCTGCCTCTAATCACATGCTTTTAAAATTGTTTTTCACAACAAAAGACTTTGAAGTTCACGTGGGCCATATAGATAACACTGTGTTCAGGCACAGAAAGTTATTTAAGATTTAGCACAACACAATGCTAAATTTAAGACAATAGATAATAAACACTCACAGTCATGTGATCAGGGGGCTGGAAGAAGGTTTCTAGATACAAGGTAATCACAGAGGTAACAAGTACATTAAAATAACTGTGTTGTTTATGCAAAACTGGGGAATGGGTAATAAAGGCATTATCTATCTTTTAAAAGAATAACAATTCTATTGTAGACTGTCCCTTTAACTCCTACGCGGACACAGGGCAAGTTGGACCCATTTGTGGTATAGTAAATCGACCCCAAGGTCTGTTTTATCTGTGTATTTGGTTGCCCACTACAAATGTCTTAAAGGGATAGAAAAGTAAAAATCGCATTTTTGCAATATACGTCTATAAGCAAAAATGCTTCCAGTAAAAGTTATTACTGTTTTTCTGTGTCATACGCACAACATATGCTGTGAGGGCCATGCACCACAGTATTCAAACGCCATGCCTGCTCTGAGAGTTGGCAGTGATGTATATTGCTTCTGTAAAGACATAATTTGTGCGCCACAACTGAATCTCTGCAAAGGTTTTGTGTTTGAATACTAGTGAATGGCCAGAAAAAGAGTAATAACTCTTACTAGATACATTATTACTAATGAAAGTATAATGCACAAATGCACCCGTGCACATTTAAATTTTTACTTTTCTATCCCTTTATTGCTTCAAGATCATACAAAATCATAATTCCGCAAATCAACAGCAGTTCCTGAACTTTGATACAGAAATACCGTGAGCCTCTGCATTCCTGCAATCCCTACCACTATACTGGATGACTATCCTGATACCTGTAAAATGAACGTAGTGTACAAAAATATCCAGATATATTATATATTTTGGAGAACTCTCAACATGTGTTTACAAGGGGTAATGAGTAACAATACTTTATATTATATTTGCAGAGTCAACCATTAAAATGTGTAGTGTAACAATTTGAATGATACATTTAACATTCAAAATTTATGAAAGAATTTGAAACTATATAAGTGTTAAACCTCAAAAATAGGTTTCAAAAGCAAACTTTTTTTTTTTAAATTGCGGTTTCAGCCCATCTCTTTGGTATAATGAGACAGAGAGAGCAAGCAAAGACATTTTCAGAGACAATATATACAAATGTAATTAATATTTTTGAAGGTACATCAGTGGTGATTAGTAGCATCACAGAACATCTGGGTAAAAAGAACAGAATATAAACATAAAGCAAATAAATTCAAATCCAGGAGAAAAAAATACCATGGCCTGGCAGCAAGATGACTATGGAGACGTTATTCCTTTAGTAAAGGAATCTATTCAGGTAAAAATGTTAATAGAAAAGTAGGCAGACAATTGGATCTGATGATTTACAGTATGTAGCAAAAGGATGGGCTAAATAATGTACAGATCTAATGGGAGGGGGCAGGCAGTTTTGATCTGGTGGAACAATTGGATCTGAACTTGAGATGAGTTTTCTGTTGTTGTATAAATAACTTATATGTTAATAAATGGATGGATACAAAAAGCATTGGTAACTGGTAAAGAGATACATTTAGTATTGCAGAAGACCTAAATATAACATTTCCATAAATAAATCATTGCAATATTAATTGAACTTGTGATCCCTTTAAACTAATTTCTCTGCTGAATGCTCAGCACATATATTATCCTATCCCATCTCTGTATTTCAAGCTCTTGGGGGAGGTTTACATTTTATTTTTTTCTTGCCCTCTTATTATACTTAAGCAACACAAACGCCCACACAAAGCTGCAGTTGTGCTGTGTCTCTTTCACATAACCATCCTGTTAAAATAAATAAATACTTTTTCAATGACATCAAGTCCAACTCAAAAATGACCAACCTGTATAACAGAAGGTCGCTCATTCTGTCGTTTGACCCTCCAGCTCATGGGCTGGAGCCTATGCGGTGACGCATTGCCTCGTGCAGGGCTGTATATTGAGGTGCTGCGGTATCCAGCTTGTTGCTGCATCTTCCCCACAATCAAATCCTGCATAATCAGCTAGCTAGGTGGATTAGTGTAATCTGCCTGTATCCCGAATACTCCTCAACAGATAACCATGACAACATCAAACTCTGCCAGAGGAGGACCTTCTTCATGCCTCAAAAAAGGCAATGCAGAGATGAGAACTTACTCTAAAATGAACCCCTTATCTCCCAGAGAAGGGCTGCAACACCTGCCAGAATATGTTGCTGCTGTCCTGCTTTCCTATGAGTTAAGGGGTTAAAACCATAATATGGATATTTGGACTCTAAACGGTTATCATCTTGTAAAAGCACACATATTGCATTAAAGAGATACCAGGTGTCTCTTAACATGTTCCAAAACAGCTTACAATTTAAAGCTATGGCACTGGTTCTGCTACATACATTTATGTACCAGAAAAGGTCCAATGTTTATTCTCAATGGTAGGAACTGTGAGTGAGCATAGGTGAGTGATTAGTGTCACAGGTACTTTAATTCACTAAAATATATCCCAAAAATGTTGTTTGTCTCCAGATCTTAAAGGAATAGTCTAGTCAAAATTAAACTTTCATGATTTACATAGGAGCATGCAATTTTAAGCAACTTTCTAATTTACTCCTATAATTATTTTTTCTTTGTTCTCTTGGTATTTTTATTTGAATGTAAGCATTGAAGCCAGCCCAAATTTGGTTCAGCACCTGGGTAGCGCTTGCTGATTGGTGGCTGCATTTAGACAGCTGAACCAAAAATGGGCCGGCTCCTATGCTTACATTCCTGCTTTTTCAAATAAAAATACGAAGAGAATGAAGAAATTTTGATAATAGGAGTAAATTAGAAAGTTGCTTAAAATTACATGCTTTATCTGAATCATAAAAGTTCAATTTTTAACTACACTATTCCATTATGGATAAATGGACAACACTGCTATATATATGTTATATGTAGTTGTCTGTCTTTTAAAGGGACATGGATATAGTATAATGCATAGTATAATAGTATAATGCAATGCACTTGTGAATGCTTTGTGTATTAGCCTTTTTTTTAAAATAGATTAGCACTATAAGCATGTGCCAGGTGCTGATATCTGAGCTTACTTGGGCTCCAAATGGAAGGTACATTCCCTGAACCTAAATCAATCTAGTGAATAGATCATTCATACCAATTCACATGTAAGCATAAAGATTGACACTGGTTATGTGTGATAACTGATCACAGAGTGAGCATTTTTAATGCTCCTTGAAACTGTTATAATGACCTCTTGTTTTTATATAAAACATGTGCTTTGCCCCATGCTCACTAGAATGGCTAAAAAGAAAAAATGTGTAACCTGGGTGTTCAAAATGTTTAAAATAGCCTAAATTAGCCATCTGATTTGTAGCATTTCAAATTTAGAGAATTTGCTTTATGGCCTCCTAGCGAGTCTGAGACCAGCACAGATTTTACACAAAAGCAAGTGGTTGTTAATGTCCTTTAAGTTCGTTAAATTTGTCAAATTCAGCCCTGAGGAGTGTTCATCTGCTTAGAAAAACAAATAGTTGAATGATGCAATTCCATACTTTATACAGTTATTTTTATTTTCTGTATAAGGAAGTGAGCAGAAGGCAACAAGTTGAGAGGTCACCATAAACATCTGTAAATATGCTATTGTTTTATTAGTAGTTCCCTCAGCGTATCTCAGGCGCCCACTTAATGTCAGTAACACAATCTATAAATGTATTTTGTACTATTATGTTTGGGGGCCATTTTAGAGAAGTATACTGAGATAAAACAGGGTTTTGTAACGTGTTAGGTTGTCATGGTTTTGTGGTAAAAGAGGAAGTTAGCTTTGCACTTCCTGTTACAGAAGCCTAAGTGAAGCGCAGGTCATATGTACCAAGGCTTCCTGCTAGGACAACTCATGCACTGGCACCTGATCTATATCCTCCAACCTTCCAAGTTCAGGAGATAATATTAAAAGGTCATAGAAGATGCTGTTGCTTAGCTACAAGCAGTGATATAAAGCTGGGTCACAATACGTGATTTAGGATTTTGCAACACATTGCTGTTAGTGGTTTTTTTTAATGTTGTGTTAAGTGAGAACTAAATAGATTGTGTGGGTCACTCACATCTTGTATTCTCAAAAATCAGGAACAAACTATATATTGTGGATACCAGTACCCTCCCTTAAAGGGACGTGAAACCCAATTTTTTCTTTCATGATTTAGAAAAAGCATGACATTTTAAAAACCTGTTATCTATTTTGCTTCATTCTCTTGCTATCTTTTGCTGAAAAGCATATCTAGATAGGCTCAGTAGCTTCTGATTGGTAGCTGCACATAGATGCCCTGTGTGATTGGCTCACCCATGTGCATTGCTATTTCTTCAACACAGAATATCTAAAGAATGAAGCAAATTAGATAATATAAGTAAATTGGAATGTTGTAACATTTTGGGTTTAGTGTCCCTTTAAAGGCAGCACTACCTAACTGACTGACCTATAGCTTATCTTGACCAGGGCACAGTCATTCTCTTTTCCAATCACACCTCAGCCTTATTTAACTACTGTACGAGTGGGCTTATTTAGCTGTTGCTGGCAATTAAGTAGAATGCTCATAATGGATTTATGGATTTTTTTAATTGCAATCAGCATTTTATTTTACAACTATTGTATTCATTTCTTCTTTATATTAGTATTAGATCATTGTTATATGCAAACAGTGCAATAAAACAAACATATCAACCTGCGGGCAATGCTCCCTGCTAGGGAACCAGTTCGCCCACATTTGAGGCAAGTGAGCAGCATAAACTGACAGTGTTTATTACTATACAAATAAATACTTGTGCAGCCCTGATTGGTAGCACAAGAGCAGGTCTTGTAAATCAGTTCCAGGATTATTTAACTCCACCACAACTAAGGTGGTGGAGAGGTTCAGAGGTACCTTTGGACACAGTTTGCAGCATGCACAACTTGATAGAGTCCTAATTAAAATCAGATGAGAAGTGGTAATACTTTTCTGCTCCTGAGCTAAACACCACCAGGTATTGATGGCTATGCAGATATGATGCTCGTGATTGCCACACCAGCCTGTGTACAGCTTAGAATCTTCACTACTCCTGAGCTATGTATGAATAGGTTTGAGGGGGATAAATACATTGATACAGGCCAAGCAATTGTGCGCATTCTGTTCATTTAAGTTCTCTGACTTTTTTTTTAGCTTTTGCCAATTGTCCTGCTTTTTTCAGATAATCATTTATTTGCATATAACACACAGGACCAAAATGGAAATGACTGATTATCTTTTTATGGTAGAATATAAAATTATATATTGTGGAACATGATATGTTATGGTGTCTATGACAACTAGATTTACTGCTGACCAAAAGATCTCTGTAAACATTACGTAACAGTTCATCAAGTGACAACTGTCTGTTATCAATATATTTTCATGTATACAAATATAAATAATAAAATGATTGCTGATGCACTAGATTTTCTTTACCAGGCCTGCCAATAATGTGTTTTTTCTCTATAATGTCCTTGTACACCCAACTTTGCTATAAAATTAGTAATTACAGCTCTTAGCCTCTGATTTTTTCCAGACATTCTGGTGATTATAATAATGAGACATGAAGTTTTACAGACGCTTGTAACTAGACAAACCTCACAAAAGATTAGTGAGTACAAATTGAATGGGGGAAAAAACCTGAAGTATCACCAATCCGTGTTTGATCAGAAAGTTCTTCCAGGATTTCTTATACCTGACAAAAACCTGTTTGTCTCCCTTAGATTTGCATATATATATATATATACACAGTATCTCACAAAAGTGAGTACACCTCTCACATTTTTGTAAATATTTTATTATATCTTTTCATGTGACAACACTGAAGAACTGACACTTTGCTACAATGTAAAGTAGTGAGTGTACAGCCTGTATAACAGTGTAAATTTGCTGTCCCCTCAAAATAACTCAACACACAGCCATTCATTTCTAAACCATTGGCAACAAAAGTGAGTACACCCCCAAATTGGGCCCAATTAGCAATTTTCCTTCCCCAGTGTCATGTGACTCAGTGTTACAAGGTCTCAGGTGTTAATGGGGAGCAGGTGTGTTAAATTTGATGTTTTCGCTCTCACATTCTCTCATACTGGTCACTGGAAGTTCAACATGTCACCTCATGGCAAAGAACTCTCTGAGGATCTGAAAAAAAGAATTGTTGCTCTACATAAAGGTGGCCTAGGCTATAAGAAGATTGCCAAGACCCTGAAACTGAGCTGCAGCACGGTGGGCAAGACCATACAGCGGGTTCCACTCAGAACCGGCCTCGCCATGGTCGACCAAAGAAGTTGAGTGCACATGCTCAGCGTCATATCCAGAGGTTGTCTTTGGGAAATAGACATATGAGTGCTGCCAGTATTGCTGAAGAGGTTGAAGGGGTGGGGGATCAGCCTGTCAGCGCTCAGACCATACGCCGCACACTGCATTAAATTGGTCTGCATGGCTGTCGTCCCATAAGGAAGCCTCTTCTAAAGATGATGCACAAGAAAGCCTGCAAACAGTTTGCTGAAAACAAGCAGACTAACGACATGGATTCCAGGAACTATGTCTGTGGTCTGATGAGACCAAGTTAAACTTATTTGGTTCAGATGGTGTCAAGCATGTGTGGCGGCAACCAGGTGAGGAGTACAAAGACAAGTGTGTCTTGCCTACAGTTAAGTTTGGTGGTGGAAGTGTCATGGTCTGGGACTGCATGAGTGCTGCTGGCACTGGGGAGCTACAGTTCATTGAGGGAACCATGAATGCCTACATGTACTGTGACATACTGAAGTAGAGCATGATACCCTCCCTTCGGAGACTGGGCCGCAGGGCAGTATTCCAACATGATAACGACCCCAAATACACCTCCAAGACGACCACTGCCTTGCTAAAGAAGCTGATGGTAAAGGTGATGGACTGGCCAAGCATGTCTCCAGACCTAAACCCTTTTGAGCATCTCTGGGGCATCCTCAAACAGAAGGTGGGGGAGCGCAAGGTCTCTAACATCCACCAGCTCAGTGATGTCATCAAGGAGGAGTGGAAGAGGACTCCAGTGGCAACCTGTGAAGCTCTGTTGAACTCCATGCCCAAAAGGGTTAAAGCAGTGCTGAAAAATAATGGTGGCCACACTTTAGGCCAAATTTGGACATTTCCACTTAGGGGTGTACTCACTTTTGTTGCCAAAGGTTTAGACATTAATGGCTGTGTGTTGAGTTTTTTTGAGGGGACAAATTTACACTGTTATACAGGCTGTACACTCACTACTTTACACTGTAGCAAAGTGTCATTTCTTCATTGTTGTCACATGAAAAGATATAATAAAATAATTACAAAAATGTGAGGGGTGTACTCACTTTTGTGAGATACTGTATATATTTGGGCTGGGTGATATAGGCAAAAATGTTGGACCCAAAAAATCGCAATTGCGATTTTAATCACAGTTTTCTTATAAATGACTATAACACCTTCATTTTTCATTAAAACATTTATTTTACACTACATAATCTTAATGTACATGTTTCTCAATGTCCAATACACTCTGGGAGCATAAAAATACAAACCACAAAATAGTTAACATAAAATTAGCTGCCTGTGCTGTGTTTACATAGTAGACACTAGCCAGTTCTTAGGTCTTCTGACACAACAATGTCATGTTTTCTTGGGCAGTCAGTCTAGCTGTGGTACGATTAACATATGAAGCAGTGTAAGCATGGAGAAACCTGAAAAGTGCTGACTTTTAGATGAGTGACTGTCCAGGCAAAGATGAGGGATGTGTCATTGACAAGATCAATCCTGACATCTTGCAGCCTGTCATATTACATCACACAGCTATTCTGTAGTACATAACAGAACACTAAGAACAGTTATAGTTAGAGTACATAATACAAACAAGTGAACTCAAGACATACAAAGCTAATTGAAATGAAATTTGCTGGCCAGTTCTTACCACATTGTCCATGTTTTCTTGGGCCGTCAGTCTAGTCTGGTATGAGTAACATATGAAGCAGAGTGCATGGAGAAACCTGAAAAGTGCTAACTGTCCAGCAGCATGATTTGTGTTTCTAAGTGCAGTAAAGGTAATACAATGCACACTGCTTCATGTGTTAGTCATTTAGCTGAGTGACTGTCCAGGAAAACATGGGGGATGTGGCCGTTTTGCGGGCATTCTCAGGTCCGCCCACAGCCGCACACTGGTCTGCCTCTCATCCTCCCTCTCTGCCTCCATTTTGATGCCGAACAGAGAATTTTTTTTAATTGCGTACTCTTGCGGTATTTAAATTGCAGTGATTAATCACGGTTTTAAATCGCATATGTGATTAATCGTGCAGCCCTAGTATATATATATATATATATATATATACACATACACACACACACTGACATATACTGATGCCAGAACAAATTAACTTGCCCCCCCCATTACAAAAGCATTTTAAGATCACAGAAATATGCTGATTATCAAACAACTTTTTGCCACTAAGTCAGAACCACAAGTTGCTCAGATAAGATTCACACAAGTTGCCTGAAACAAACGTGCACACAAGCTGTATGCTGTTTTTTTCTTATGCTGACTAGCTGATAGGTACTGCCTGCCAATAGTCATGTTTAAATTATTAATGAAAGCAAAAAAAAGGAGCTGCATAGCTCGTCTATAACCAGTACTACAGCATTGAAATTTTAAGTACATGTGGGTGGTTTCAACAAGTAAAAGCGTACATTTTAAATGAAAAAATAAAGATAAAGGAGCTATTTGTATTACATATAATACCCATTAAAGGGACAGTCTACTCCAGAATAGTTATTGTTTACAAAGATCGATAATCCTTTTATTACCCAATCCCCAGTTATGGATAACCAACACGGTTATATTAATACACTTTTCACCTCTGTGATTAACTTGTATCTGAGCCTCTGCAGACTGCCCCCTTATTTTAGATCTTTTGACAGAATTGCAATTTAGCTAACCAGTGCTGACTCCTAGGTACCTCCACGTGCATCAGCACAATGTTATTTATATGGCACACATGAACTGACGCCCTCTAAATGTGAAAAACTGTCAAAATGCCATGAGATAAAAGGCGGCCTTCAATGGCTTAGAAATTAGCATATGAGCCTACCTAGGTTTAGCTTTCAACAAAGAATACAAAAAGAATACAAAGAAAGAGAACAAAGAAAATTTGATAATAAAAGTAAATTGTAAAGTTGTTTAAAATTGCATGCCCTATCTGAATCATGAAAGTTTAATTTTGGCTAGACTTTCCCTTTAAGCAACAATGGATCACTGGGAACACGTAAAAACAGGAAAATGTTATAGTGCAATGTCTCTTTATCTTTTTCAATTACTACTGCTCCAGGGACCAGGCCATTCAAGAGATAACAAGCAACTACTGTATGTTAAAGTAGGCATGTTAATTGACCTCTTAAAATGTCAGAAGGTTCAAGTAAGAGGAGGAAAATTAATGGGCACCAGCAGGGATAAAAATGCAAGGGCTTCATGGATTCGGCACCGCTTTTTTTTCTTTAAAGATTCAAATACTTTTAAATCACTTTCCAATTAACTTTGTTCTCTTGACATGTTATGTTGAAAAGCATACCTTGGTAGGCTCAGGAGAAGCAATGCATTACTGGGAGCTAGCTGCTGATTGGCAGTGCGCATATATGCCTCTTGTCATTCGCTAACCAGATTTGTTCAGATAGTTTCCAGTAGTCCATTTCTGCTCCTTCATCAAATGATACAAGAGAATGAAGCAGATTTGATAAAAGAAGTAAATTGGAGTTGTTTAGAATTATATGCTCTATATGAAAGAAAAATGTGGGTTTCATGTCCCTTTCTGATTCTTTACACAGAAACAGATCACAAAAGACTAATCACTAGAGACTGTTTTATCACAAAATGACATTTTCAGATTCAGCAGTATGATGAAGCATTCTACAGATACCCGGCACTGAAACCACAAAGAGATGTCCAGGTCATCTCAAATAGAAGAATATATACTTATATGACATCAGAAATCTCTAGAGGAAAAGTATTAATATCCTTGAAATAAATAATGCCAACATGCTCTATACATTGGCACAACAGCACCATGGTTTGGTAAGGGATTACAATAAAACTGTTCATGTGAAAGAGATGCATTACATTGTACTACTGAAATACCAAGAGGCAAAGCAAACTGTTGTAACCATGATCTGCCTCTCTAAGGAATGACTTACAGCTGTAATAGACAGGTGCCCACAACACTGATCCACACAGGATAGCAGGGAGGTGCAGTGACAGATGAGCTGCTATATTCAGTACGCCTGTCTGTCCTGCTGTGCGGCTAAAAGCTCACAGACACTTGTAACTTGCTGCTTCTGTGTGAGGCCTTTGCCAATCAGTTAATGGGAAATTAAACCCAACATTTTTCTTTCATGATTCAGAGAATACAATTTTTAGAAGGTTTCCAATTTACTTCTATTAACAAATTTGCTTTTTTTCTCTTGTTATTCTTTGCTGAAGAGATATCCAGATAGGTAGCGTGCACATGTCTGTACATGACAGGAAATAGTGCTGCCATCTAGTGCTCTTGCTAATGTATATCATTGTTGCAAAACTGCTACCATATAGTACGGCAGACACGTGCACACTCCTGAACTAGCTTTGCTGTTTTTCAACAAAGGATAACAAGAAAAGAAAGAAAATGTGTTAATAGAAGTAAATTGGAAAGTTGTTTAAAACTGTATATTCTATCTGAGTCATGAAAGAAAAAAATTGGATTTCATGTCCCTTTAACCCCTGGTGCCTGATCTGCCAACAGCAACAGACATGTAAAATGCTGACATGGTGTTGACGTTTCAGCAGAATAACAGCGTTGCTAGACTGAGCTAAACTTTGAGGAAATAAGGGTAAAATATTAGTCTCTATTAAGTAATGGGCACTGTTGTAAAAACCCTGTTCTCCTTATCTCCTCTATGGAGGCCTATTGGGGACCATTATAAATGAGCTGCTAAAGTAACAGTCTCACTCCTGCATAAGCTATAAAAAGACTGTAACCTGTATTAAAAACAGCCATAATATACATATGAAACAGTGCTTTTTTTAATAAAATAAAAATATGTTAAATCAAAGCAAACATAAAAAGAAACAGATTATTTTTAAAAACAGAAAACTTACTTGTTTCTTGCCAACTAAGCACTTAGAAATCCCCAGTGTAGCCATTCCAGGCAGCTAGATAGGATAGCTACCATTACAGAGCTTAAGTTCTACTGTCACGTTATTTTTGCAGCAAAAGCCCTCTACAGGCACAGGCAAACTGACTGCAGCTATTTTATGGTGTCTCCTAACAACACTTCAAAGGAAAAACTATTAATTTGCCTTCCTGTAGAGACCCCAGCTTACTTGAGGGACTGTGACAGGAAGTAATGGACACTGTAATCATTTCTATTAAAGGGACAGTCTAGCCCAAAATAAACTTTGATGATTCAAATTGAGAATGTAATTTTAAACAATTTTACTATTTACTTTTATCACCAATTTTGCTTTGTTCTATTGGTATTCTTAGTTGAAAGCTAAACCTAGGAGGTTCATATGCTACTTTCTAAGCCATTGAAGGCCTCCTCTTCTCTCAGGGCATTTTGACAGTTTTTCACCACTAGAGGGTGTTAATTCATGTGTGTCATATAGATAACACTGTGCTCACGCACGTGGAGTTCAGGTGAGCCAGCTCTGATTGGCTAAAATGGATGTCTGTCAAAAGAACTGAAATAAGGGGGCAGTTTACAGAGGCTTAGATACAAAGTTATCACAGAGGTAAAAAGTGTATTTATATAACTGTGTTGGTTATGCAAAACTAGGGAATGGGTAATAAAGGGATTATCTATCTTTTTAAACAATAAAAATTCTGGTGTAGACTGTCCCTTTAAGTAGAACACTGATTAGTGTTTTTATTATAACAATGAAACAGACTTTTAATTAGGTAATATAATCTAGAATTCAATTAAACCTGTCACACGTATTTGCTTAGGCTATTGAGAAAGTCTTCCAGAGTGAATAAAAAACAGTGCAGTAGAGCAAAACGCAGCAAGAGATGGAGAGCAAAACGCAGCAAGAGATAGAGAGCAAAACGCAGCAAGAGATGGAGAGCAAAACGCAGCAAGAGATGGAGAGCAAAACGCAGCAAGAGATAGAGAGCAAAACGCAGCAAGAGATGGAGAGCAAAACGCAGCAAGAGATGGAGAGCAAAACGCAGCAAGAGATAGAGAGCAAGAAGTTGCAGTAGAGAAAGAAAAAACACTGACCGTCCAAATATTGGATAATTTATGGGAAATCTATTTTAATTTTGTTTGTCTAACTGTAAGCAGGAGCGATTATTTTTTCTTGACTCATATATGTGCAGTCTTTTTTCATTTTGCAAAGCAGTTTCTACGGATTAACCCTCTGTTTAGAATACATAGGCACCTGACTAGAGAATTTGTTGGAGCCTTCACTTGATCGTACACAGTAATGGGAACATCATTGACACTGATTTCATGCTACATTTTTAATTGTTTATAATTGTTTTTAAGTAAGTTGTATGTTACCTGTATAGGTTATTTTGTTATAACTGTGATGTGTTTGATTTGAATAAGTCTCAGTAAATATTAGGAACTTTATCACAAATAATTCTGGAGCATAAACTAAATCCTACCAGCAATTAAAATACAAGTATCTGAATACAGTGAGCCAGAGTAAAATTCCAAATGTCATTACTTTCTTTGGGAGTCGCAAAAGTAAGTGACTGTGTTAAAGGGATATAAAACAGTGCTTCTTTAGATTAAAAAAAAAAAAGTTTAAATTAAAGTAACAGATTGTGTTAAAAAAGTAAACAACTAAGTTGTTTTCTTGCAAAAGTGTAGCACCTGCCTGTAATGTCACATTATTTTTGCAGCAGAAGTCCTCTACTGATCATGGGCAATAAACTGACTGGAGCAATTTTCTATTTTTTTTTGTATCCTAGCAACACTTCAAAGGAAAAAACTATTCCTTTGCCTTCCTGTAGAGACCCCAGCTTCCTCGAGGGGCTGTTATGGGAAGTAATGGACACTGCAGAAATGAAGTTAAAAAGGAATTAAAGGCAAAATCATTTTAAAATTATGAATAATACATATTGCAATGATTTCTATTACGTATAACCCACAGCTTAGTGGGTTTTTTTTTTTTTTAATAATGAAACATAGACTGTAGTATATCCCATTAAAGGGACATTAAACCCAATTTTTTTCTTTCATGATTCAGATAGAGAATATAATTGTAAACAACATTTAAATTTACTTCTGTTATCTAATTTGCTTTATTCTTTAGATATCCGTTGTTGAAGAAATAGCAATGCACACAAAGCATCTATGTGCAGCCACCAATCAACAGCTACTGAGCCTATCTAGATATGCTTTTCAGCAAAGGATATCAAGAAAATGAAGCAAATTAGATAATAGAAGTAAATTAGAACGTTGTTTAAAATTGAATTTTATTTCTAAATCATGAAAGAAAAAATCTGGGTTTCATGTCCCTTTAATCTTGTTGCAAATCTGTCACTATACATTTCAAATAACCTTGTCTTTCATAATATTTTTATTTTATTTAATTTATGAGAGATTTAACTGTAATATCTTGAAAAAAAACAATACTTTCATTGTATGCTCCTAGTAATGACCTTTTCATATCTGTAGCCAATCACAGATTAAATCAGCTGAGCAATGCAGTATGTACAGCCACTGATTGGCTGCTGAATAAAGTTGTGTAAAGAAAAAAGAAAAACCAGCCTGAGGACAAGATTAGGAGCAGTTTTCAACACTGATTATCAGGACGCGTTCACTGAATGTTACTCTCAATAATCAAATGTTACATCTGAGATTTATATCTTAGGGACATGATTTGGAATTTTTACCTTGTGGTTAAAGGGACATAAAACAAAAATATTCTATTTCATGCTTCAGATAGAGCATGCCTATTTAAACAACTTTTCAATTTACTTTTTGTACCTAATTTATATTTTTCTCTTTAAATCCTTTGTTGGAAAGCATACCTAGGTAGGCTAAGGAGAAGATGGCTGAATTTATATGCCTGTTGTCATTGACTTTCCCAATGTGCTCAGCTAGCGCTCAGTAGGGCATTGCTGCTCTCACAAAGGATACCAAGAGAATGAAGCAAATTTGATAATAGGACATTGGAAAGTTTAAAATCTCATGCTCTGTCTGAATCATAAAAGAAAAAAAATGTTTATGTTCCTTAGAAGGTAATGAAGGGACTGATAGAGAGAATCAGCAAATTTGGAATATGTGTAAGGCATATGAATCCAATAAAGGTATTCATAACATTTATCAGAGGGGAATGATGGTAGCTTGGAAGACCAGAGAGGATAAAATCATAGTAGCTAAGGTGGGAGTTTTGAGCAGTGGGGACAGTAGATGAAGGGGAAGAGAAGATATTTAGTTGGAGTTGCTGAGCTTTAGCTAATGTGAGGAAGTACCTGAGAAGTATATACCCTTATGGTGCGGTTAGAGTGATAGGAAGAAAACCACAAAAGCCAAATGATTGGAGCACATGAGGGTGGGCAGGAGACAGGTCAAGAAGAATTAGTGGGCAGAAATGACCTTCTGACTTGGCTGTAAATGGGTCATTTATCACCTTGATGAAGTCTCTGTGGAGTATTGGGATAAAAGCCAGATTGCATAGGGTCAAGAAGAGAAACCAGTGTAAGGAAATGTAACAGGCATTTGTATACAGTCCTTAAAAGGAGGGAGCAGAGAAACAGGGCAGTACATGGGGGGTGAGGGAGGCAGGATCTTGTGAGGAGTAGTAAATGTTATTTTTTTATAACCTCTTCAATAGTATTGGATGAAAGAAAAACTTGTGTGCCATCTGCATATTGCTATTTCCTTGTATGCAAGTTATTTTTTAAATACTTATTAAAAAACAGCATGTGTTTATTTTGTATGGTCAGACAGCTTATGGAAGGAAAAGGCATTACACAGTCGCTTTTAATTTTACAGTACCGCCTGCTAATGGAAAATAGAAAAAAACACTACAGGCCTGAGAGTGACTTGGGAGCACTGATGGGATCATTTTAAAAGGTAATTTGATAATAAATAAAGCAACTAATTACATTTTAAAAATAACATTTACTGCCTCATTAAGGATAAGTCTGGCTAGTAAAGGTTTAAAGGGACATTAACCTTTTAATGCCGTTATGCCGTTCTATTCCGTCATAATTACACTGGGCTTTAAAGCCGTTATGACGGAATAGAACGTCATAGCTAACGGCTGTCCTGAAGCCTTCTGTGCTTCTAGGATTTGATCACGGTCTGGAGGGCGTTCCTAGGATTGTAGCGACGCCCCCCAGATGCGATCCAATAATTGAAATCTCGCTATCGTATGCACAATTGCGTAGCTTCAATTTGTCTACATCGGAACAGTTGTTCCGATGTAGGCACTTTAACCCTGTCACGAAAGGGTTAAACACTAAATACATGTTATGCAACTCCCTTTTACTATGGGTGCCACCATTCTGGAAAATAGGTCACACTGCAGGTATCTGAAGGAGAGTTGGACAAATGTGCAAACACACGTCATCCCTGTTATCTAGTGAAGGTTAGATTTCAAAATAGCAGTGCCCATGACTAAAGGGAGGCAGGAAATAACCTAAAAACTATACTCATAGAATATATTTAGTGTTTATTGTCCCTTTCTAAAGGTACATTGTACTTAAAAAAGATCTATCTATACCATCTCAGGTCAGATTTTCAGGATTACCTTGGATGAGATCAGGTAAAATAACCATGTTTACTAATCAGCTGAGTATTTCACCTGTGCTCTAATTCAGATATCCTCAAAATGTGGCCTGTTAGGTAGGCCTGGGGACAGGTTTGAAAACCAGTGAGCTATAGAAATGAAAGAGAAACATTTAAACATGCAGACAAAATGTTAATGTAGAAGCTGTCTAATCTTAAATTACTAAATGGTAGAAAACTGAATTACAAATGTACAGTTGGGTACTTCATTCTCACTCTAACTGGCTGATAAAGACAACACCCACAGTTTTACTGGTTGTCTGTGACACGGCTATTAAGCCTGGCAAAAGATGAAGAAAAAAAAAGCTTTATCTAGTACAGGAACATCTTTTTTTAATTTATGTTTTTAAACAAAACCAATACATTTTGAAATACCTCATTTTAGATTAAAACAAAACAAAACCACAAAGGTGAGATTAAATGTGTAACTAGAGGATTGGGTTAGAGTACATAAAAGGGAGTTTAGCAGTTGAGGGGGAACAGGGTAAAGGGAACACGTATTATAATGGGAGAATGGTAGGAAGACAGATACTGTCTGACATCAGATTATCAGGACTGGTTTACACAACATTGGTCTCTAACTCAATAAAAAACTCAAAACAAAGATTATCAGAATGACCAAAAGTTTTTATTAACTGTAGCATGGACTTTTGCCTGCAGATTAGAAGGAAAGGCTCACACATTGGGTGACGACATGTTGACTCCAGGCTGCTGCTCAGCAATTTGCCCTTCAGGCTGGACATTATTGGGACAGGGTAATACAGCACTAGCTTTTAAATGATAAAGGATGAGAGATGATCAGGACAGGCTCAAACATTGCTGAGTGCTTATCTGGCACAGGATGAAGTGCTCACAGCACATTATCTGTACAACCTTCTGAATGTCTATCTAATGTGGGACAACCTTCCCACTGCATATTATCAGGACAGGCTCAGACACAGCTGGGTGTTTATCTGACAGCACATTATCAATACAAGTCTCTAGATTTCTATCTGACGTATGTCTCCAACAACAGATCAGCAGCATAGGCTCAAACACAGCAAAATAAGTGCAGAAGACCTTCAATAGCTCTTAAAGCAATAGTTTACTGTGCAAAATAAACCAGAACACTATTAATAATAACTTGTATTTATATAGCCCCTTTCTCCCAGTGGGACTCAAAGCGCTTTTTCAGCACTCGCTCTCGGAATTCACCAAATCGGCAGCTGAATAGTAATAGTTGTTATTATTACCCAATTTAATGGAACTCATTTTATCGACCTTGGAAGGATGAAGGTCTGAGTCGGCCCTGCCGGGATTCAAACCTTTGATGAAGGGGCCAATACAGTGTTTTGTATATGATCTTCTCTAAAAGGTTGATATAATAATGACCTGTATCAACTCACTGGCTTTATTGTTTGTGTAAGAATGAAGAAGCTGTAAACATTCTGAAATCTCCATTTTAACCCTTAGTCTTCAGGAATAACATCACTAGTCTACAACTAGTGTAAAGCACTACAGAACTCTTAACAAACCTCTGATTGTGCTGGAGACTCATGTAAATTCCATGATCGGTATCACTGGAGTTTAATGAATAACTTTCAACACATTTCCCAGGAATGCATGTAGACTTTTTAACATTTGTGAGTTATGCTTTAACAAATTTATCTCCATCAAGAATTCAACGTTTTTTCTCTCAGACAACTCAAAAGTATATTTAAAGGGACAGTCTACACCAGAATTTTTATTATTTTAAAAGATAGATAATCCCTTTATTACCCATTCCCCAGTTTTGCATAACCAACACAGTTATATTAATATACTTTTAACCTCTGTGATTATCTTGTATCTAAGCCTCTGCAAACTGCCCCTTTATTTCAGTTCTTTTGACAGACTTGCAGTTTAGCCAATCAGTGCCTGCTCCCAGATAACTTCAAGTGCACGTGCACAGTGTTATCTATATGAAATACGTGAACTAACACCCTCTAGTGGTGAAAAACTGTTAAAATGCATTCTGAAAAGAGGTGGCCTTCAATGTCTAAGAAATTAGAATATGAACCTCCTAGGTTAAGCTTTCAACTAAGAATACCAAGAGAAGAAAGCAAAATTGGTGATAAAAGTAAATTGGAAAATAGTTTAAAATTACATGCTCTATCTGAATCATGAAAGTTTATTTTGGCCTAGACTGTTCCTTTAACATTTAACAGTGTTCTGATTAAAAGATTTTGGAAGGCATTTATTAAAAAAACAAAACAAACAAAAAAAAAACAGCACAAATACACTGCAAGCAAGATATACTTTTATTATGAAATTGCAGTGCAGTTTATATTTGATTCACTTTCAATACACCTCAACATCTTTAAGGTACCTTCAACTATACCTTCAACTATAATTGTAATACATATTAAAGGGAAAGAGTGCTTTAAAAAAAAGTTAAAGAAACAGTAAAGTCAAAATTATTAAAGGGACATTATACACTAGATTTTTCTTTAAATAAATGCTTTGTAGATGATCCATTTATATAGCTGATAGAGGTTTCTAAAAAAAAAAAAAAAAATTATAGTTTTGCTTATTTTTAAATAACATTGCTCTGATTTTTAGACTCCGAACCAAGCCCCAAAGTTTTAGGAGAATACTGATGTATACCTACTCCAGATTGCTCCTGTTTGTGTAAAGGGTCTTTTCATATGCAGAGGAAGGGGGAGTGCCTGCTGTTTTTGCTATAAAGGCACTTACAGTGATTCCACCTAACCTTTTCAACAGTGCAACTGGGAACTTCTAAGTAAGTTTTTAAATGGTTTATACTGGATTTTTATACCAGTATCTGTGCATATTTTCTTTTTATAGTAGTGTCTATTACGTGCAGTTATATGAAAATTGGTGTATACTGTCCCTTTAATTGTCTTTAGCATACTCCTGAGCTCTTATAAGCCTACCTAGTTTTACTCTTCAATAAAGGATACTAGAAGAACAAAGCAAATTTGAGCACAAAAGTAAATTAGAAAGTTGTTTAAAATTGCATGCTCTATACGAATCATGAAAGTTTAATTTTGACTTTAATGCCCCTTTAATTCAAAGTAACCATTAAAAAGATAGATATTCTGTAAAACATCAAACAACTTACTTGTTTTCTTGTAAAATGAGCACTTACAAATTCTCAGTGTAGCCACTGCCTTTAGTGAAATAAGGGAGCTACCATTGTAAAAGATAAGCCCCGGTTAAATGCCCTCTTTTAAGACCAAATGTTCTAAAGCTCTCCACTCTGGCGGGATGATCTAAGAAGTCTTGTCAGTACTGTGAGGGTATTTTGTAGCTTGAGAGCTATTTATTTTAGGTATCTAAGGTTCTGGGTGTGAAGGAGAGACACATACATTGTAATAAAATGCTCCATAAAAGATCCTAAAGATTTGGGGTAATGTCTCTCCATGCCGGTGCATTTCTGATCATCAGGTCCTTGACACAGCAAAAGATAAACAATACTTTATTGTCTCTTTAAAGGGACAGTGTACACCAATTTTTCATATAACTGCATGTAATAGACACTACTATAAAGAAGACTATGCACAGATACTGATCTAAAAATCCAGTATGAAACCTTATAAAAAAATGAGTTAGAAGCTCCAAGTTCAGCACTGTTTATGAGGTTAGGCTGGGACACCAAGTGAATGGGGCTAGTAGAGAGCGGAAAGAGCAGACATCCCCCCTCATATAAAAAGACAGATGACACAAACAATAGCAGCAGTAATCTGTAGACTTGGGTCTACATATGATACTTTGGGGCTTGGTTAGGAGTTAGAAAATCAGCACGTTATTTAAAAATAAGCAAATCTTCACATTGTTACAAACACACTCTCATATGGGCTATATAAATGGATCATCTACAAAACATGTATGCAAAGAAAAATCTAGCGTATACCCCTTAAGGTGGTAATAAGGTTTGCCAAGTTTGGTGTATTTGGTAAGTATGAAAAGACAAGCCCATGTTTGCATTAAATCACTACTAAGAATAATTTAGTGAAATACTAATGAGACCTCACTGCAAGCAGCCATCTTGTAGCAAAACAAAGACTGGGTCATGCAGCTAAGAACAACTTGTTACTTTCTCTGATATTTATTGAATCACTTCCTTTGCCCTTTTAAGTCTTGTGCTTTAAAGAGACAGTATACACGAAGTTTAATATAACTGCATGTAATAGACACTACTATAAAGAAGAATATGATATGAACAGATACTGATCTAAAAATCCTCTATTAAAACTTACTTAGAAGCTTCCAGTTTAGCATAGTTGATGAGGTAGTCGGAAACACCCACTAAAAGGGGCCGGGTAAACAAAAAGAGCTGACACTCCCCACCTCCCCTGCATATGAAAAGACAGATAACATAAACAGGAGCCAGCAGGAGTCTGTATACATCAGTATACATCTGGCACTGTGGGACTTGGTTAGGAGTCTGAAAATCAGCAAAAGGTTTTTAAAAAATAAGCAAAACTATACATTTTTATAAAAACACTCCCAGATGGGATACATAAATGGATCATCTACAAATTATTTATGCAAAGAAATGTCCCTTTAAGTATTATAATCCAGGTTACTACAATTAACAAGGGCTGGGAGATTTCTGGGTAACTGCAATTATCTGGGGAAGTTATAAAAATAAAGCATATGAATTACCTGGTAACTGCAGTTAAATGGACAGTGTACTCAGGCAGCTGCGTTCAGGACCACTAAAGTCAAAATTTAACCTTCATGATTCAAATACAGCACAACATTTTACACAACATTCCAAGTCACATCCATTATCTAAATATGCACACTTTTTTATATGCACACTTTTGAGGTACCAGTTCCTACTGAGCATGTACAAAATTCACAGCATACATGTATATGTATTTTGTGATTGGCTGGTGGCTGTCATATGATGCAATGGGAAGAAAAATAAAACAATTAAATTTGTTAGAAAAAAAATCTACTATTCATGTTAAATTCAAACTAAGTGATTTTACATTGTTAATTTATTGATTATGATATTCTCATGTGTTTAGTGGTACTTAAAAAATGGCTCAGCTAATAATAAATAATAAAGCATATGAATTCCTGGGTGACTGCCCTTAGCGAGAGCAGGTATTCCAGGTTTCCCTTCACGCTGTATGAATCGCCGGTTTGTTCCAAAGCCAGCAGCCTGATAAAAATCCCTCCGCCTTTTCCTGGCTGCATCTACTGAGGTGCTGGCTTATAAACTAAGCAGAAACCCCTCCAGCTGTACTGTATATCACAAGATCACAAGAGAAAGTAATGGAACAGGAAGGAAACGACAGGGTGGGTGCCAGAGAGGATTACACATATAGAGCAGTTTAACCCATTAATTGAAACTAGCAAATACAGCAGTATGCTAGACTGTAATGCTATAAATGTGCTGCTAGCCACAAGAACACTGAAACCTACCATCTCCTGTTACTACAAGGCCATAGATGTCAGAATAAAGTCCAGGGAGGGTATTTACTATACCAAAAAAAAAGTTACAATGATTGTATTTATACTGTTCCCAGGAAGCTCGTTAGCAGAGTAGACTGACATGAAAAAAATTATTTAACTCTGCTGGATGGATCCAGTTTTAGCTCTGTTAGATAAATAGGCCCCTTTGTTGTATAGGTAACAAAAGCACTTTTTATTGGCTGATACTGTTTAAAAAAAAAAAAAGTCACCTTGTGGTACCTGTATGTGTATCATAAAGGTTTTTATTCAAACCAAAACATCTAGCTGAACTGGCTATTTTATATATAACTCCTTCATTATCAGTCACAGGAGTAATTTGTCTTTTTATTTTTTCATATTAATGGCTATTAATAAATGTGACTGAAGGATAAAAAAAGCTATGACAACTCTTGTGATGCGTCTGGGCATTAGCGTACTATAAATGGCACAGCATCCAGGAAATTATCAACTTTATTTGTAGTTTCCTTATCTCAGAATTAGAAGAATGCTGTTTGTTAAGAATTAGATAATTGTATTACTCAAATGAATATGATTCTTAATTTCTTAGCTAAAGGGTTTAATTCAAGGACACACTTGCCACACTTCTGTACAGCACATCTAAACGTTTATAGGGCTGGGACAAAAGCACACCATTATCAGGGTTTAAACATATATGGCAGAGTAGAACCTATCACTTTCAGTACTAGGTGAATGTGCATGTGCCAGACGCAGGTGCACAGGCCCTACCTGTGTATACTTGAGAGGAAGTGTGCACAAGATAGATCATGCAATTACTTTTCTTAGAAACAATTCTGTAAACATGTGTTACAAAAATATTTTTAGCCAAACATTTAAAATCTGATTTTTATTATAATTTTTAAAAAAAAATCAATAATCTATGGTTTCCTATCCCTCCCTTTTTACAAGGCCAGACGTGATTGGCGCTCCCTACATTAGCATCCACACCTACTATATTACACACCACTCAATTGTGGAGCATTTGTGAGAATGTTGCTTGCAGTAATGGTAGGAAGATAGATGGGGCCACATAGGGAAGTGTTTCTCACACTAATGGATGAAATATTATTCATACAATGATGCACTAACATGTGGTTCCCATAAGACTGTCAGACACAGGAAAGACACAAAGCTGGAACTGATGAGAGCGACAGCTGCAGAGGTATTTCAGCACTAGTTACCATATGATTGTGTCAAAGGACTTATTGGGCTGACCAGATTCCCCTTATTGTAAACAGTAATTTGTTGAACTGCAAACAAACTACAAGTTTAAGAACAAGTGAGTTTTACGCAGGCAGGAGGTGTAGGCAGCGGATAGCTCCTATTACCCGTGTGTCCAGATGCCGAGAGATTACATAAACAAGATGACACGAGAAAAGACCCGTGACTGGTGACACAGCTGTTTATCTTCGTGTTTCATGTTGTCTGTACGTTCTGAAATTAAAATGAGGCAGAGGAAAACCAATGCTGTGATTCAATACATTGTCCATTTTTGGAGGGCCAGTAATTATACAGCCACAGCTGTGACAAATATTGCTGTGAATATTCTTTGGGGTAGGGTCTTGGATTATGCATTTTATTGTGGTCATTCCATTACTAGATTGTAAATTTCTCTTACCAGCGTTTACTATAATACCTTAAGATTGTAAGATAATGTCACCATTAGATTGCTTCTTGGGGCACAGTTCTCCATTATATCAACAGACTGTACATTGCTATAGACAGAGTCACACATTATATTACTAGTTTAAAGGGACAGTAAAGTAAAAAAAAAATCTTTCATGATTTAAATAGGGCATGTAATTTTAAACAACTTTCCAATTTACTTTTAGTATCAATTTTGCTTTGTTCTCTTGGTATTCTTAGTTGAAAGCTAAATCTAGGAGGTTCATGTGCTAATTTCTTAGACCTTGAAGACTGCCTCTAATCTGAAAGCATTTTAACAGTTTTCACCACTAGAAAGCATTAGTTCATGTGTTTCATATAGATAACATTGAGCTCAGGCACGTGAAGCTCCTAGGAGTCAGCAATGATTGGCTAAAAAAGTCTGTCAAAAGAACTGAAATAAGGGGGCAGTTTGGAGAGGCTTAGATACAAGGTAATCACAAAGGTAAAAAGTATATTATTATAACTGTGTTGGTTATGCAAAATTGAGGAATAGGTAATAAATGGATTATCTACCTTTTTAAACAACAACAATTCTGGTGTTTACCGTCCCTTTAACTGTTTGGAAAAGCGTTCCTCAACCTAAACATTTAAAGGGACATGAAACCCAAAAATGTTCCTTTTTGACAGACCATACAATTTTAAATAATTTTTCAATTTAATTATTTTAATTTGCTAGGTTATCGTGGTATCTTTTGTTGAAAAGCATACCTAGGTAGGCTCAGGAGTCGGGAGCTAACTGTTTAATTGGTAGCTGCACATATATGCCTCATCTTATTGGCTCACCCATGGTGTTAACTAGCTCCCAGCAATGCATTGCTGCTTCTTCAACAGAGAATAACAAGACAATGCAGCGAATTAGATGACAAGTAAACTGGAAAGTTATTTAAAATTGTATTTTCTATCTGAATCATGAAAGAAACATTTTGGTTTTACATCCCTTTAAGCATACATTAGCTATAATAAGAGACTTGCTTTGTTCAAAAAGTTATATCAAGAGAACAAAGCAAATTAGATAGTGAAAGTAAATCATAAAAGAAAAAAATGTGTTTCATGTCTCTTTAAGGTAGTGATACAATTTAACATCTTGTTTTAGGACTGTAACTATGACACTAGAGCATTTTAGAGCACTCATAACGCTCACTATGGGCCCGATTCTCTAAAGCTCTATGGTTTGGCGTGATTCATTAAAAGGCCTCGTCAGTAATACACAGCCCTCCAGAGATTGTTTTAAAAGAAACTTTTAAATAGGGAACTGTGTATCTCATAAAGGGGAGTTCACGCTTTATGTTAAAGAAATACACTTTACAATGTAGTGCTCAGTGACATAAGATGAGGATTTCTCTCCATGCTGGCGAGTTTTTGAGAATCAGACTCTTAAAGGGACAGTCAACACCAGAATTTTTGTTGTTTAAAAAGATAGATAATCCCTTTATTACCCATTCCCCAGTTTTGCATAACCAACACTGTTATATTAATACACTTTTTACTGCTGTGACTATCTTGTATCTAAGCGTCTTCTGACCGCCCCTAATCACATGACTTTTAGTTATTATCTATTGACTTGCAGTTTAGCCAATTAGTGCAGTGTCTGCCACAACTCACGGGCGTGATCACAATGCTATCTATATGGTTTACCTGAACTACTCTCCCCTGCTGTGAAAAGCAAATACAAAAGCATGTGATTAGAGGCGGCCTTCAAGGGCTTAGAAATTATCATATGAGCCTTTCTAGGTTTGCTCTCAACTAGAATACCAAGAGAACAAGGCAAAATTGGTGATAAAAGTAAATTGGAAAGTTGTTTAAAATTACATGCCCTATTTGAAAAATAAAAGTTTTTTTGGGCCTTGACTGTCCCTTTAATGACCCCAGAGTGCAGTCTCTTGGGTCAGTCTTACATTAAACAGCTATAAGATCCTTCCATTGAATGACTGCATCTTCATTTCCAAATCAATTGGCCTTATACCCTTGGGACATTCCCTTGCATATTAAAGGAAAGACTGAATAGAGAGCACAAAGGAAAAAAGGCAGGCGTTTGGTAATACATCTAAACAGTAACTGAATTCACAACAGTGGTTTTGCAATACGATCCTGTAAGTGGTACCACAATTAGTAAAAATAGGTCCTAAAATGTTTGCAAATTTATAAGAGACACATCATTTTTGTAGGTTATAAGGCCGGCCCTCTGACTCAAAAAGGTTTGGGATTAATGCATGTATTGGAAGTTAGGTATTAGGTTTTCAGAAACTAGTTAACATTTTAAAAACTGGGGGAGCC
The DNA here is from genome assembly GCF_027579735.1 of Bombina bombina. Taxonomy (NCBI): domain Eukaryota; kingdom Metazoa; phylum Chordata; class Amphibia; order Anura; family Bombinatoridae; genus Bombina; species Bombina bombina. The sequence continues at coordinate 1,387,625,261 of NC_069499.1, forward strand.
TGACAGATCAAGGAAGAGGAGCTCCAATGGATAGCTGTAGTGCTAGGCAGGTCCTGGGGGTGGGATCAGGAGGTGGTGTTGTCAGGTGGCAATAAGAGGAGTCGCTCAGAAGCAGAGGAAAGGAAAAGAACAGGGATCATAGGGAGATGAGATGCTCAGTATTGTTAATTGTTTTGAAGAGTAGGATTAAAATTTGATCCTGGAGGTTCCATTGTAGGTATCAGCACAGAGCAATCATTTTCATATCAAATTTAAAACAGCAAAATAAAAAAAAGCATTAAGATCAGCAGGCAGGAAATTGAGGCAGAATCTGTGTGTGCCAATTTTGGACAATAACCAGATGAGATGTAATGTAATGTTAAGCTATACAAATCAATGATAACTGTTTCTAGGCTGTATTTCTCTTGATTAAAAATCTCTCTTACCGTTTTACTATGTACTGCTTTATCTCACACTCCCTAGAGAATCAAAGAAGCAGCAAAATCCCTAAAACAGCTATATTTGCTATATGTTTGCTATATTTGCAGCACTTTATGGCCTCCTAGGGTGCATGAGAGAACCACACATTTATTTTTACCTGAAAGTGAGAAGTCTTTGATGCCTTTTTAACTCTCATATGCATGTCATACAATGTCATAGACATATGCCAGATTAGTGATTGTGCCCGGAAATCTGGGAATGTCTCAAATATAATTACAAGTTTAGATTTTTGCTAAGGATAAATCTTTCAGTATTAAATAAATACATCTCAATAGAATTTGATATGCACAGACTTGCTGTTCTACAATTCTATTATGAGAATTTCTGCATATTATTATTATTATTATTATGCATAAACAAAAAATGCTTCTAGTAAAAGTTGGTTGTGACTGCTTAAAGAGACATGAAACCTTTTTTTTTTTATGATTGAGAGCATACAATTAAAAAAATACAATTAACCTCTTTTATTAACTTTTCTTCATTCTCTTGTTATTCTTTGTGGAATGAGCAACAATGCACTACTGGGACCTAGCTGAGCACATTTGGTGAGCCAATGACAAAGGGTGTATATATATATATATATATATATATATATATATATATATATATATATATATATATATATGCTGTCACCAATCAGCAGCAAATCAGTAGTGCATTTCTCCTCCTGAGCCTAGGTATGCTTTTCAACAAAGGCTACCAATAGAACAAAGCAAATTAGATAATATAAATAAATTGAAAGGATGTTTAAAATTCTATGCTCTATCTGAATGATGAAAGTTTAATTTTGACTTTACTGTCATAAAGTTTACTATACACTTGACGTGAGGAAAATCACACGGCCTCAGATGCCAGCACTGGTAAGCGCAACAGAGGGATGTATATAAACCTGTATGTACTGCAAGACACACGTTATCACAACTTTTATACACAAACAAGAAAACCCTATAAAAGGATTTCGATAACACACAGGGTGTAATGATTTAATTTATACAGTTCATGTTATTTTCTTACCCAAAAGAAAAAAGAAAATAAAATGTAAACCACATTGGTAAACATACAATATATTCTATATTTTCTCTACACATTAACAGGAGTAGCTTGGAAAAATAAAATAAAAAATGTCCATATTAAAAAAAATCTTCAGTTGTATTAAAGGAACCAGTATACTTCAGACAGAAAGGAAACAGACAATAAAAAACTGCTATATTAGAACAAGACATGTTGAAATTACATTGATACTTTACAAATAAGTTAAATGACCAAGCAGACAATAGAGCATGGATGCAGTAAATTAATTCATGAAACCCTGAGATAAGCAGAAGGCTGAGATATTGTTGGTATCACCAAAATCTTTGTCTCAAAAAAATCTATTACATGAGACAACTACACACATTGCTGCAGCGATATCAATGCTGCTTTGACAAATTCCAATGTAAAACCCATGTTCATTGACCATGAAAGCTGGGTATACGCAGGCAATACCCTGTACCTCCTTCTGGGACTCCACCCTTCTGTCAGCCCCCTCCCCCAGCACAGGTTAGGAACAAAGGCACAGTCTAAGAGCCTCTCTCTTTTCATGTCAAAACAATAGTTCCTCAGTGAGAAAAGGCTAGGGGGGGGGGGGAAAGCAAGAAAGAAAATTTACATATTTTAACCCTTCCACAGCCAGACAAATTATATATTAAAGAAGACTGCAATGCACTGAAGCTCTCTTTGCAACCAACGAGTTAATGTCCTTATTGAAATGCAATGACACATTGTGGCATTATTGTCAACACTGGCACTGTTATCATTATTTTTATAGTCATTACTATTACTCTAATTATTTTTTAATTACTATTATTGTTATCATTATAATCATTTATATAAAAACATGTTTCCTTTAAGACATCAAAGCAAACGGGCAAATAAATCATCTGCCCCTCCCTGTCCTGCAAGTCTAACACATATTTGCTGACATACAGTAGCTGACTTAAGCCCCCCTAACTGTCCCCTTATAGCCCCCTCTGGAACACTGCAGGTTGGCACAATGTCTCCTTTATTCTTGGGTGAGTTTGAACCCAAACGACCAGGTGCTGACAAGGAGATAAACACTCTCATTATATTCGTCTTGAAGCATCCCCCTCGCACATACTGAATCTTTTCACTCACCCCGAGAACTACGTGTGGGCTCAGAAATCAACAGAACCTGCAGAGACTGTGAAAGCAGCTATGGGCTGAGCTGCTGCTGCATTAATAGGACAACTGTGCTTCTAAAGCATTGATAGTGTGAGTGGAGGTGGGAGTCCAATCACTCACCTGTTAAACGTCTGAAGTATACAGGTTTAAAAAGGAACATTAAACTAAAATCCCCATTAAATATTTTGATTTTAAAAAAACCTTCATTATTTTTTTGCCTGTTGTCCAGTTATTTATCTATTAAAATTGTATTTTTCCCCACTGTTCCCAGAAAGGCTTGAGCATATACTGCAGTGTCTCAGATCTGAATCCTACAACATTATGCATAGTGATTGCTTGATCTATGTACAGTAGGCTTTTATTTATATCAGTCCCTAATTGGCCACAATAAGGGAGATAAGATAAACAAAACCAAAATATTTTTCAAGAGGTATATCCCTTAACTGCAAATTAAATGCAAATTTTATGCAGATTATATATATATATATATATATATATATATATATATATAAATACTATTTATAGATACTGTACACTACTCATAAATGAAAAAAATAACTGTCATCCTTTTGATTTTTAATTAACATGATTTGACACATTCTGGAAGGCAGGGATCCATTCTCTGGCTCCTAACTTTCATATTCATCATTCCTATATACAGTAATTTACTGGCTCCTAAAAATGATAGTGCAACAATCCCATGCTCTTATTCCACTTGGGAGGCACAGAAAACTGCTGGTCCAGAGTGGAAACTGCCAATAACCCAATCGGCAGTGCTAGTTACACAGCCAGGTCATGTGACTAGTGCTGATGATTGGATCAAGAACAGTTTCCACTCAGGACCAGCAGCACTCTGCAGCTCCAGAGCGGTAATTTGCCTATGTGTTTGACCTTTTTGCGGAGGTTAAATGCTTATAGGGTCGATAGCGATAACATTTCAAGCTCTAACAAATGAGAGTATTTCATTTTCACAATGATACAGTACTTTTTTGCAATATTTAGATACATGGGAAGAAAAAAGCAGAAGTTACATTAGCTTATCTGGAACTGACATCAGCTTTATTTTTAAATATAAATATTTGATTCTACGCAGTTACTATATGTATTGGAAAACAGCTATATAAGGTTTCACATTTGTTCTCAGGTCATTTATAAAAGTTACTGTAAATAGTCCTCCACTACAATCTATCAGATTTCATCTGCAAATGTTGGGGTTTTTAGGTTTTCGAAACAATTCCTGCCCATTAAAAGAGCTTAATTGTGTTTAACAGATAAATTACTGATTTTTCATAAGGATTTTTATAGATTTAGTTTTTACAGGCTGCACAAATACAAACAAAAAACATTGCAGATAATCAGTGCGATATGGACGATGATCACATAATATGTGCAAATGCAGAGTTATAAAAATGTCAAATCTGTAACAATTTGAAAAATCCTGCAAAAAAAGCTACTACGTGTTGTACTCATGCAAATATAGGGGAACTGCACCATAAAATGCATTAGAAAAACTAAGTGATTTGTCACACTTTTATAAACTAGTTAGAATCTCTTTGAACTGAAAACCCTGCAGAAAAGCCAGGCACAGCATTGAGAAGTTAGGCCTACAATATGTAGTACAGGTGAAACTTGAAAAATTAGAATATTGTGCAAAATTTCATTTATTTCACTAATGCAACAGGTGAAAACTAATATATGAGATAGACTCATTACATGCAAAGCAAGATAGTACAAGCCGTGATTTGTCATAATTGTGATGATTATGGCTTACAGCTCATGAAAACCCCAAATCCACAATCTCAGAAAATTAGAATATTACATGCAATCAATAAAACAAGGATTGTACATAGAACAATATCGGACCTCATGCATACTGTATGTACTCAGTACTTGGTTTGGGCCCCTTTTGCAGCAATTAGTGCCTCAATGCGGCGTGGTATGGAAGCTATCAGCCTGTAGCATTGCTGAGGTGTTATGGAAGAGAAGGAGGCTTCAATAGCGGCCTTCAGCTCTTCTGCATTGTTCGGTCTCATGTCTCTCATCTTTCTCTTGGCAATGCCCCATAGATTCTCTATGGGGTTCAGGTCAGGCGAATTTGCTGGCCAATCAAGCACAGTAATCCCACGGTCATTGAACCAGGTTTTGGTGCTTTTGGCAGTGTGGGCAGGTGCCAAGTCCTGCTGGAAAATGAAGTTGGCATCCCCATAGAGCTCGTCTGCGGAAGGAAGCAGGAAGTGTTCCAAAATCTCCTGGTAGACGCATGCGTTGACCCTGGACTTAATGAAGCACAGTGGACCAACACCAGCAGATGACATGGCTCCCCAAATCAACACAGACTGTGGAAACTTCACACTGAACCTCAAGCATCTTGCAGTGTGTGCCTCTCCATTCTTCCCCCCATACTCTGGGTCCTTGGTTTCCAAATGAGATGCAAAATTTGCTCTCATCAGAAAAGAGGACTTTGGACCACTGAGCAACAGACCAGGTCTGTTTTTCTTTAGCCCAGGTAAGACGCTTCTGACATTGTTTGTTGTTCAGGAGTGGTTTGACAAGAGGAATACGACATTTGAAGCCCATGTCCAGTATCCGTCTGTGTGTGGTGGCTCTTGTGAAAGTCCCCAACACTTTTTAATGGCCTTTTCCTGACAATCCTCTCTAGGCTGCGGTCATCCCTGCTGCTTGTGCACCTTTTTCTTCCACACTTTTCCCTTCCACATAACTTTCTATTAATGTGCTTTGATACAGCACTTTGGGAACATACAACTTCTTTTGCAATTACCTTTTGAGGCTTTCCCTCCTTATGGAGGGTGTCAATGATGGTTTTCTGCACAACTGTCAGGTCAGCAGTCTTTCCCATGATTGTGATTCCTACTGAACCAGACTAAGAGACCATTTAAAGGCTCAGGAACCCTTTGCAGGTGTTATGGCTTAATTAGCTGATTAGAGTGGGACACTTTGAGCCTACAATATTGCACGTTTTCACAATATTCTAATTTTCTGAGATTGTGGATTTGGGGTTTTCATGAGCTGTAAGCCATAATCATCACAATTATGACAAATCACGACTTGAACTATCTTGCTTTGCATGTAATGAGTCTATCTCATATGTTAGTTTCACCTTTTAAGTTGCATTAGTGAAATAAATGAACTTTTGCACGATATTCTAATTTTTTGAGTTTCACCTGTAGATGCAGGGAAATGCCTTCCTGGTAGGTAGAGGTAAAAACAGCAAAGAAATATAAGAATGTTTGGGATATACATATTGCAAGAGATAAACACAAGTTTATAATTATTGATTTATCAATTAAACCTGTTCTTTAAGGGGATAGTAAAGCAACTGTTATATATGATTCAGAAACTAATAACTGCAATACAAAATAAGCTTTAACACGTTTGGAACTGTAATTTTGTTAATTGTACTGAGTGTAGTTTATCATATCTACTGCTGTGGCCAATAAGGGATGGGAATAAATGAGTTCCTAAGGATATCAATCAATTTGCAGTATGTGAGAGGGTAACAGTTGTGAAGTCCATGTCATGCACTCAAGCCTCCCTTTAGGGGAAAGTGGGGAAAAAAACAATATTTTTCAGACTTAAATTACACTAAAAACAGGTAAAATAAATTAAGTACAGTGCAAACTTGTTTTACTCCACATAATTAAACATTTATATTTAAAGAGACAGTATACATAAATGTTTAAATAACTGTATGTAATAGACACTACTATTAAGAATAATATGCACAGATACTGATCTAAAAATCCAGTATAAAGCAGTTTAAAAACTTACTTAGAAGCTCCCAGCCCACTGAAATGGGCTGGAAAGCAAAAAGAACAGACACTGCCCCCTCCTCTGCATATGAAAAGATCCTTTACACAAACAGGAGCAAGTTGGAGTAGGCAGACAACAGTCTACTTCTAAAACTTTGGAGCTTGGTTAGGAGTCTGAAAATCAGCACAATGTTATTTAAAAATAACCAAAAACTATACATCTAGTGTACAATGCCCATTTAAGTTACAGTAATGGAAATAGCACAAATATTTATTTATTTGCTGGCTAAAGCTTTATAAACACACAGTGATTTGTGGCATTCAAAAAATACTATGGTATTTATTCACTTTTCAATATATTCTACGGTTTAATTTCCAACATAATTGTATTGGGTACTTGTAAAGCGCGGCTAATCACCCGTAAGGGTCTCAAGGCGCTTCTAATTCTATCGACCTCAGAAAGATGAAAGGCTAAATGGACCTCGCCGGGGATCGAACCTGCAACCCTTGGGTTGCTACAGAGCTCAGCCACAGTGCCTTAGCATGCTGAGCTATCTTATTATTATTATTATTATTATTAACAGTTATTTGTAGAGCGCCAACAGATTCCGCAGCGCTATAAACATAGTTGGTATACAGGATAACATTTATAGGGATCAAATGGGTAGAGGGCCCTGCTGAGAGTTGCATTTTTGTAGTCGGCTCTTATGAAGGCGATCTACAAACAGCTGGGCTCATAGGCTTACATTCTAAAGGAGTTCAAGGGGAAAGCGATGGAGTTAGGAAAGGTTAGTGTTGGTTGTATGCATCCCTGAATAGTAGAGTCTTTAGGGAACGATTGAAGCTGTTAAAACTAGGGGAGAGTCTTGTGGAGCTAGGCAGGGAGTTCCACAGGATGGGGGCCAGTCTGGAGAAGTCCTGTAAATGGGAATGTGAGGAAGTAACAAGAGAGGAAGAGAGTAGGAGATTGTGAGCAGAGCAAAGGGGATGGGAGGGAGAGTATCTGGAGACAAGGTCTGAAATGTAGTGGGAAGCAGTGCAGTTGAGGGCTTTATATGTCAGCATGAGGATTTTGTGTTTAATCCTGGAGGCAAGAGGAAGCCAATGAAGGGATTGGCAGAGAGGTGCAGCAGATGAAGAGCGACGTGTAAGGAAGATGAGCCCGGCAGAGACATTCATTATGGGTTTAAAGGAGCTAGGCGGCAGCTAGGTAGACCAGAGAGGACGGACTTGCAAGTAGTTGAGACGGGAAAGGATGAGAGAGTGGATTAAAATCTTAGTTGTGTCTTGTGTAAGGAAATATCTAATTTTAGAGATATTTTTAAGGTGGAAGCGGAAGGCTTTAGCCAAGGACTGAATGTGAGGAGTGAAGGAAAGGTCTGAGTCAGGTGGGACCCCAAGACATCGGGCCTGCGGGGTAGGGGTAATGATGGAATTATCAACAGTTATAGAAAATTGGGGGGTGGAGATTTTGGAAGAAGGGGGAAAAATAAGGAGTTCAGTTTTGGAGAGATTTAGCTTAAGGTAGTGAGAGGACATCCAAGATGAGATATGAGAAAGACAGTTAGTGACACGGGTTAGTAAGGAAGGACGTAGGTCTGGTGCAGAGAGGTAGATTTGGGTGTCATCGGCATACAAATGATATTGAAACCCGTGGGACTTTATTAAGGAACCTAATGACGATGTGTAGATTGAGAAGAGAAGGGGACCAAGGACGGATCCTTGCAGTACCCCAACAGAAAGTGGTAATGAGGCAGAGGAAGCCCCACAGGTTGGAAGGATACGTGTGCTCCTAGAAGGTGGCGCCCAGTATAAAAATGCAAAACTACATCAACCGGCACCTGTGAAGGGTAAAATAAGAGAATGGATCTAAAAAGAGCTGCAGGCACAGAACAATAGCATGGTGAGTGGTTTCCATTTTGCTGAAGTTGTGCCCAGCAGTTTAATGTCCCTTTAATAAGGTAAAGATCCATTGTACACATATCGCTCTTTGTTCCTACTAAAAGTAGGTGGTTGTGATTTAAAAAATAAATGCCCTGATGCTGAATTATTTTTTCTTCTTGTGTCAGAATTGTGGAATCATATCCCTGTCCATCAATAAAGCAACATGATTGTCCTTATTAGCTGAGCATTATGAGTCCTGTTTTAGTGTTTATCATGAAAAAAATAGTATATTTAAATATTGTTCTTGTATATGCCTGGTGGATTTGTCAGATTTTCAAAAGAATGGAGATGCTATACGCAGTCTTATTGAGGGAGACTGAAGCGAGATAAGCAGGACATAAAACTCAAAAAAATAAATGTCCTGTAAATTATTTGATTTTTGCATAGTAAAAAGCTTTGTTATGTACTTATTATTTATTTTGCCTGCTTTTCTTGTAAGTTAAAGGGACAGTCTAGTCTAAAATAAACATTAATGATTCAGATAGGGCATGTAATTTTAAACATCTTTTGAATTTACTTTTATCACCAATTTTGTTTTGTTTTCTTGGTATTATTAGTTGAAAGCTAAACCTAGGAGGTTCATATGCTAATTTCATAGACCTTGAAGACGGCCTCTTATCTGAATGCATTTTGACAGTTTCTCACCACTAGAGGGTGTTAGTTCATGTGTTTCCTATAGATAACACTGCACTCATGCACAAGTACTTACCTAGGAGTTAGCACTGATTGGCTAAAATGTAAGTCTGTCAAAAGAACTGAAATAAGGGGGCAGTTTGTAGAGGCTTAGATACAAGGTAATCACAGAGGTAAAAAGTGTATTATTATAACTGTGTTGGTTATGCAAAACTGGGGAATGGGTAATAAAGGGATTATCTATCTTTTAAAACAAAACATATTGTGGTGTAGCCTGTCCCTTTAATTCTGATACTTGTGTTTATTTCCACTGCCCCCTAAGGGTTGGATCCTGCAGGATCTTGAAACCTGACAATAAAACATTTAAAAAAAAAAGAGAAGCAAAGCAGTCTGCCAGGAACAAACAACAGCTCAGTAGCTTGTTCTATGCCCTTTTTATCACCTGGGAGTAGCTTCTTTTTGCCCAATTGTGCTTTTCACAGAGGAGAACTTTCCTGAAGTATATCAGTCTGATCCCACCTAACAATGTCAGTCCTGCCCCAAAATACCAGGCAATTCTTATCTGAACAAGGGAAACTGCAAAATAAAACATTCTACACAGTGATTATTTGATCATCACAGATGTTCTTGTATATGTGTCCCTAACTAGCACAATCATATTTAAGATCTTTTTTAAGTAGTACGTCTGTCTAGACTGAAAAACAATTGCCAACAAAATCTTTAAATAATTTTATGTTCTGTGATTCAATGCTTAATTCTGATATCCTATACTACTAAAACAGCCTCAGTGCCCCTTTTAAATAATAATATACATATTTACAGCTTCACTGTAAAAAAAAAGGAAATGCACTTTGTAGGAGATTGGAAGGGATAAGTTACACTATTACATGGCAATGGGATCTAGAGGAAGGCATTCTGTCCGAACTAATTAGTAGTTTTTCTGGTAGGTGTGACAGTCTCTAATAAGGAGTGTAACACCCATATGACTTAAGTATAAACTGCTTAAGTCAGTGATATCGTGAGACACTGTGACATGACTAGTGAGTGCAGTAATACGTTAAGTGCCTTTAACTACAGTGCAATGAAATAATATATATTACTTTATTATCAGATGTAATTGTTATAATTTACCATCTGTTGCACCCACAGAATTTGGATTAATGAATCACTAAAGATGCACCCATCATCTCACACAAGATCACCCACTAATTACTCCCAACCGGTTACTCATTTCTGATTCAGTTAAAAAAAAAATCCCCACAGAATATGACTGCATATCAGATATGTTTGTGCTATACCTCCCATCTGAATTGAAAAAACCTGCCTTATATGAATGAGTCTAGTTGCTCACGTACTGTGCTCAACTCATCAGCAATGCTGAGAGGCTGATTCTGTGCACCCACCAACTTTACCAAAAATGCCTGAGAGCTGCCTCACCTTGGTTCTTTAATCTATGCATTTCATACTTGGCACAAAGTATCAAAAGTGCCAGTGACTCATAACATGATTGTTCAGTTTGCCTAGGAAGCAGGTTGTGAAATATTGGGCTCTTGCAACATTATCTTCTGTTCTCTGTTTTATGTCCATGGACCAGTCAGTAGATATAGTTCCTGCTACCACTTAATCTGACCCTGGGAAGGTTGCTTTGAATATAGAATTGCAGCCCATGATTTTATGCAAAACACTTTAGCTCCCTGTGCCTCATATGCAAAAAAAACATAATTTATGCTTACCTGATAAATTCCTTTCTTCTGTTGTGTGATCAGTCCACGGGTCATCATTACTTCTGGGATATAACTCCTCCCCAACAGGAAATGCAAGAGGATTCACCCAGCAGAGCTGCATATAGCTCCTCCCCTCTACGTCAGTCCCAGTCATTCGACCAAGAATCAACGAGAAAGGAGTAACCAAGGGTGAAGTGGTGACTGGAGTATAATTTAAAAGATATTTACCTGCCTTAAAACAGGGCGGGCCGTGGACTGATCACACAACAGAAGAAAGGAATTTATCAGGTAAGCATAAATTATGTTTTCTTCTGTTATGTGTGATCAGTCCACGGGTCATCATTACTTCTGGGATACCAATACCAAAGCAAAAGTACACGGATGACGGGAGGGATAGGCAGGCTCATTATACAGAAGGAACCACTGCCTGAAGAACCTTTCTCCCAAAAATAGCCTCCGAAGAAGCAAAAGTGTCAAATTTGTAAAATTTGGAAAAAGTATGAAGCGAAGACCAAGTTGCAGCCTTGCAAATCTGTTCAACAGAGGCCTCATTCTTAAAGGCCCAAGTGGAAGCCACAGCTCTAGTGGAGTGAGCTGTAATTCTTTCAGGAGGCTGCTGTCCAGCAGTCTCATAGGCTAAACGTATTATGCTACGAAGCCAAAAAGAGAGAGAGGTAGCAGAAGCTTTTTGACCTCTCCTCTGTCCAGAGTAAACGACAAACAAGGAAGAAGTTTGGCGAAAATCTTTAGTTGCCTGCAAGTAGAACTTGAGGGCACGAACTGCATCCAGATTGTGTAAAAGACGTTCCTTCTTTGAAGAAGGATTTGGACACAAGGATGGGACAACAATCTCTTGATTGATGTTCCTGTTAGTGACTACCTTAGGTAAGAACCCAGGTTTAGTACGCAGAACTACCTTGTCTGAGTGAAAAATCAGATAAGGGGAATCACAATGTAAGGCTGATAACTCAGAGACTCTTCGAGCCGAGGAAATAGCCATTAAAAACAGAACTTTCCAAGATAACATTTTTATATCAATGGAATGAAGGGGTTCAAACGGAACACCCTGTAAAACGTTAAGAACTAAGTTTAAACTCCATGGTGGAGCAACAGCTTTAAACACAGGCTTGATCCTAGCTAAAGCCTGACAAAAGGACTGGACGTCTGGATTTTCTGACAGACGTCTGTGTAACAAGATGGACAGAGCTGAAATCTGTCCCTTTAATGAACTAGCTGATAAACCCTTTTCTAAACCTTCTTGTAGAAAAGACAATATCCTAGCGATCCTAACCTTACTCCAGGAGTAACCTTTGGATTCGCACCAGTATAGGTATTTCCGCCATATTTTATGGTAAATCCTTCTGGTAACAGGCTTCCTAGCCTGAATCAGGGTATCAATAACCGACTCAGAAAAACCACGTTTTGATAAAATCAAGCGTTCAATTTCCAAGCAGTCAGCTTCAGAGAAGTTAGATTTTGATGTTTGAATGGACCCTGTATCAGAAGGTCCTGTCTTAGAGGTAGAGACCAAGGCGGACAGGATGACATGTCCACTAGATCTGCATACCAAGTCCTGCGTGGCCAAGCAGGTGCTATTAGAATTACTGATGCTCTCTCCTGTTTGATTTTGGCAATCAATCGAGGAAGCAGCGGGAAGGGTGGAAACACATAAGCCATCCTGAAGTTCCAAGGTGCTGTCAAAGCATCTATCAGAACTGCTCCCGGATCCCTGGATCTGGACCCGTAGCGAGGAAGTTTGGCGTTCTGGCGAGACGCCATGAGATCTATCTCTGGTTTGCCCCAACGTCGAAGTATTTGGGCAAAGACCTCCGGATGAAGTTCCCACTCCCCCGGATGAAGAGTCTGGCGACTCAAGAAATCCGCCTCCCAGTTCTCCACTCCCGGGATGTGGATTGCTGACAGGTGGCAAGAGTGAGACTCTGCCCAGCGAATTATCTTTGATACTTCCATCATTGCTAGGGAGCTTCTTGTCCATCCCTGATGGTTGATGTAAGCTACAGTCGTGATGTTGTCCGACTGAAACCTGATGAACCCCCGAGTTATTAACTGGGGCCAAGCCAGAAGGGCATTGAGAACTGCTCTCAATTCCAGAATGTTTATTGGAAGGAGACTCTCCTCCTGATTCCATAGTCCCTGAGCCTTCAGAGAATTCCAGACAGCGCCCCAACCTAGTAGGCTGGCGTCTGTTGTTACAATTGTCCAGTCTGGCCTGCTGAATGGCATCCCCCTGGACAGGTGTGGCCGATGAAGCCACCATAGAAGAGAATTTCTGGTCTCTTGATTCAGATTCAGAGTAGGGGACAAATCTGAGTAATCCCCATTCCACTGACTTAGCATGCATAATTGCAGCGGTCTGAGGTGTAGGCGTGCAAAAGGTACTATGTCCATTGCCGCTACCATTAAGCCGATCACCTCCATGCATTGAGCTACTGACGGGTGTTGAATGGAATGAAGGACGCGGCATGCATTTTGAAGTTTTGTTAACCTGTCTTCTGTCAGGTAAATCTTCATTTCTACAGAATCTATAAGAGTCCCCAAGAATGGAACTCTTGTGAGAGGAAAGAGAGAACTCTTCTTCTCGTTCACTTTCCATCCATGCGACCTTAGAAATGCCAGAACTAACTCTGTATGAGACTTGGCAGTTTGAAAGCTTGAAGCTTGTATTAGAATGTCGTCTAGGTACGGAGCTACCGAAATCCCTCGCGGTCTTAGTACCGCTAGAAGGGCACCCAGAACCTTTGTGAAGATTCTTGGAGCCGTAGCCAATCCGAATGGAAGAGCTACAAACTGGTAGTGCCTGTCTAAGAAGGCAAACCTTAGATACCGGTGATGATCTTTGTGGATCGGTATGTGAAGGTAAGCATCCTTTAAATCCACTGTGGTCATGTACTGACCCTCTTGGATCATGGGTAAGATTGTCCGAATAGTTTCCATTTTGAACGATGGAACTCTTAGGAATTTGTTTAGAGTCTTTAAATCTAAGATTGGCCTGAAAGTTCCCTCTTTTTTGGGAACCACAAACAGGTTTGAGTAGAACCCTTGTCCTTGTTCCGACCACGGAACCGGATGGATCACTCCCATTGTTAACAGATCTTGTACGCAGCGTAGAAACGCTTCTTTCTTTATCTGGTTTGTTGACAACCTTGACAGATGAAATCTCCCTCTTGGGGGAGATAATTTGAAGTCTAGAAGGTATCCCTGAGATATGATCTCTAGTGCCCAGGGATCCTGAACATCTCTTGCCCAGGCCTGGGCGAAGAGAGAGAGTCTGCCCCCTACTAGATCCGGTCCCGGATCGGGGGCTCTCGGTTCATGCTGTCTTTGGGGCAGCAGCAGGTTTCCTGGCCTGCTTGCTTTTGTTCCAGGACTGGTTAGGCTTCCAGCCTTGCCTGTAACGAGCAACAGCTCCTTCCTGTTTTGGTGCAGTGGAGGTTGATGCTGCTCCTGTTTTGAAATTCCGAAAGGGACGAAAATTAGACTGTCTAGCCTTAGCTTTGGCCTTGTCTTGAGGTAGGGCGTGGCCCTTACCTCCCGTAATGTCAGCGATAATTTCTTTCAAACCGGGCCCGAATAAGGACTGCCCCTTGAAAGGTATATTAAGTAATTTGGACTTAGAAGTAACATCAGCTGACCAGGATTTTAGCCACAGTGCCCTGCGTGCCTGTATGGCGAATCCTGAGTTCTTAGCCGTAAGTTTGGTTAAATGTACTACGGCCTCCGAAATGAAAGAATTAGCTAGTTTAAGGACTCTAAGCCTGTCCGTAATGTCGTCTAGCGTAGAGGAACTAAGGTTCTCTTCAAGCGACTCAATCCAAAATGCTGCCGCAGCCGTAATCGGCGCGATACATGCAAGGGGTTGTAATATAAAACCTTGTTGAACAAACATTTTCTTAAGGTAACCCTCTAATTTTTTATCCATTGGATCTGAGAAAGCACAGCTATCCTCCACCGGGATAGTGGTACGCTTAGCTAAAGTAGAAACTGCTCCCTCCACCTTGGGAACCGTTTGCCATAAGTCCCGAGTGGTGGCGTCTATTGGAAACATCTTTCTAAATATTGGAGGGGGTGAGAACGGCACACCGGGTCTATCCCACTCCTTAGTAACAATTTCAGTTAGTCTCTTAGGTATAGGAAAAACGTCAGTACTCGCCGGTACCGCAAAGTATTTATCCAACCTACACAGTTTCTCTGGTATTGCAACAGTGTTACAATCGTTGAGAGCTGCTAAGACCTCCCCTAGTAGTACACGGAGGTTCTCCAATTTAAATTTAAAATTTGAAATATCTGAGTCCAATCTGTTTGGATCAGAACCGTCACCCACAGAATGAAGCTCTCCGTCCTCATGCTCTGCGAGCTGTGACGCAGTATCAGACATGGCCCTAGCATTGTCAGCGCACTCTGTTCTCACCCCAGAGTGATCACGCTTGCCTCTTAGTTCAGGTAATTTAGACAAAACTTCAGTCATAACAGTAGCCATATCTTGTAATGTTATCTGTAATGGCCGCCCAGATGTACTAGGCGCCAAAATATCACGCACCTCCCGGGCGGGAGATGCAGGTACTGTCGCGTGAGGCGAGTTAGTCGGCATAACTCTCCCCTCGCTGTTTGGTGAAATTTGTTCACATTGTACAGATTGACTTTTATTTAAAGTAGCATCAATACAGTTAGTACATAAATTTCTATTGGGCTCCACCTTGGCATTGGAACAAATGACACAGATATCTTCCTCTGAGTCAGACATGTTTAACACACTAGCAAAAAAACTTACAACTTGGTTATAATCTTTTTTAGCAAAAAAACGCACTGTGCCTCAAAGAGGTACTAACGATTAAATGACAGTTGAAATAATGAACTGAAAAACAGTTATTGCATCAAACTTTAAAACAACACAACTTTTAGCAAAGGTTTGTTCCCATTAGTAAAAAACAACACTAATTAAATTTGTACATAAGAAAACAAAACAACGTTTTTTATACACAGTCACTATAAGAATTCTCACAGCTCTGCTGAGAGAATTTACCTCCCTTCAAAGAAGTTTGAAGACCCCTGAGATCTGTCAGAGATGAACCGGATCATGCAGGAAATATAAAAGTAGCTGACTGGAATTTTTTGATGCGTAGCAAAGAGCGCCAAAAACGGCCCCTCCCTCTCCCACACAGCAGTGAAGAGAAACGAAACTGTCACAATTAAAGCAAAAAACTGCCAAGTGGAAAATAATGCCCAAATATTTATTCACACAGTACCTCAGCAATGTAAACGATTCTACATTCCAGCAAAAACGTTTAACATGAGAATAGTTATTAAAAGGATTAGTGACCTTTAACACAGTAGTTCCGGTGAAATACCATCCCCAGAATACTGAAGTGTATACATACATGTCATTTTAACGGTATGGCAGGCTTTTCTCATCAATTCCATTCAGAAAATAAAAACTGCCACATACCTCAATGCAGATTCATCTGCCCGCTGTCCCCTGATCTGAAGCCTTTACCTCCCTCAGATGGTCGAGAACAGCAATATGATCTTAACGACTCCGGTTAAAATCATAGTAAAAAATCTCTGTCAGATTCTTCCTCAAACTCTGCCAGAGAAGTAATAACACGCTCCGGTGCTATTGTAAAATAACAAACTTTTGATTGAAGTCATAAAAACTAAGTATAATCACCATAGTCCTCTCACACATCCTATCTAGTCGTTGGGTGCAAGAGAATGACTGGGACTGACGTAGAGGGGAGGAGCTATATGCAGCTCTGCTGGGTGAATCCTCTTGCATTTCCTGTTGGGGAGGAGTTATATCCCAGAAGTAATGATGACCCGTGGACTGATCACACATAACAGAAGAAATAAGGGTTTAAGATCTGTAGTCATGTGATTGTCCACTAAATGAGTTGTGGGCTATCACCCAGTGAACAATGAATCCCTATGAATACGCTGGTAAATCCTTGTGCATGTTTAATTGCTGTCCTTTTATATGTACATTTTTTTCCCTTATTTAATGTCCTTTAAGTTAAACAGATATTAACATGCATGTGTGTGCCTAAATCACCCAAAGGAACAGACTGGTTGATTAGAAAAACTCCCACCGTTCTAATGGGGAACAGGGACACAAGGATACTTAAAAAAAGAGAGACAATGATTTTAATGACTGATAAGAACTATAGGCCCATAAAGTCTGCTAATTTTCTTATAAAGCGAAAGTGTTAATTAGTAATAGTTCATAAATAAGTAGAACAGCCTTATGCTTTTCTCAAGCATTCCTGTCGCACACAGTGTTTATCTTTACCACCTCTAATGAAAACTTATTCCATGAATCAACCACTCTTTCTGTGAAGAATAGCTTCTGCAAATTACTCCTGAACCTCCAATGTGAGATCATGACCCTTTGTACTTGTACTTTCAGCTTCAGCTTTTCAGAGAATGTTAAAAAATAGTAATGCTTTCTGCTATATATTTCAGATGCAATAACAACTATTAGTGCTGTCTTTTCTGTTTCTGAGATAGCCAACAGGTGCTCTGTGGTCTATTATGATCTTGAGAACTCTCCCTCTCCCACTTTCATCACCTACACTGAGGCAACCAGGATGCAGAGACACTCAACAATGTAAACTGTAATTTAGGTTTAAATAACAAAACAGATGATGGTCATATAATGTACAGCGTTATTTGTATGATGTACAAGTCATAGCAGTTACGCACTGTAATATTACAGGAGGCCAATCAAATCCTTGTAGTACCATTTTAACGCACATCCTGGCTAACATGCAAATAACTTGTACACCCTGGCTAATATGGTAATAACCTGCACACCCTGGTTAATAGCAATAAGATGCACATATTGGCTAATATGCTAATAAATTGCACACACTGGATAATAGCAATAAGATGCACATATTGGCTAATATGCTAATAAATTGCACACACTGGATAATAGCAATAAGATGCACATATTGGCTAATATGCTAATAACTTGCATACCCTGGTTAATAGCAATAAGATGCACATATTGGCTAATATGCTAATAACTTGCACACCCTGGTTAATAGCAATAAGATGCACATATTGGCTAATATGCTAATAAATTGCACACACTGGATAATAGCAATAAGATGCACATATTGGCTAATATGCTAATAACTTGCATACCCTGGTTAATAGCAATAAGATGCACATATTGGCTAATATGCTAATAATTTGCATACCCTGGTTAATAGCAATAAGATGCACATATTGGCTAATATGTTAATAACTTGCACACCCCCTAGTTAATAGCAATAAGATGCACATATTGGCTAATATGCTAATAACTTGCACACCCTGGTTAATAGCAATA